>NW_003163178.1:0-305 GCF_000004985.1 Naegleria gruberi | reverse complement strand
TTCGTTACTTGTTGTTGGATATCTTTGGTATTATACTTTTGAATTTTCGGAAGAGAAAATATTCGAAAGTCGAAGGAAGAAGAACAATTAGAGAAAGTTAGTAGAAAAAGTAGGAAGAGTATATAATAAATTAATTTCATGATGATGATAAGAAGAAACTAGGTCATCAGTTTCGGATTTTTTTTAGTTTGCTTTCGGATAATGTTTAGAGATGAATGTAACATGAAAAATCTTCAGATTCGTTCCGCTATAATCATTATAATCGCTCAATATCCATGTGTGTCCACACAAAGTCGCAACTTTTT
>NW_003163179.1:4473-13412 GCF_000004985.1 Naegleria gruberi | reverse complement strand
ACTCTTGATGGTTGGTGGAGTATTTTGTTGTTGGTAATTTTTGTTAACAATATCAACAACAACAACAACTCTTGAAACAACAATCCTACAACAATTATTATGATTTTCACGAATAGATTCAAAAATGTTTAAACCTAGAGTGTCGAGTAATCACATATGGACTCTCACCAGTGAACTCTCATCATAATCTTCTTACAATAAATGTAAGGTTTGGTGATGTTGTGCATGATGTTCCGTGTAGTTGTGTTGCTGTGGTTGGTCTCATCATATTTTTGAAAAAGAGGTATTTTTTATAAAATAATAAATAATTAAAATATGTGATGAAAACTGTAAATTACGATTTTATGAAAAAAATAACAAAATTAAAGCGTATTATCATATTCATATGTAGAATTATTTCGGAATGGTGTTAGTGGTGTTAGTGGTGTTGTGGAACAACGAACAGTAATTGTTATCATTGATAGGATTGCTACCATCCTTTAGTATTAAAACGTGATAGAATGTGTTCTTCAGTGTGTTGGTCATGTAATACCATCACGTTTCAAAAAACAAAAACAAAAAAATTCCTTTAAACATTGTTTGAACAATGCTTGCACCACAGAAACGAGTTAGTGATTTTGGAGATGGTGGACAAATAGATCAAGTTCAAGTTGAAGAAACCACACCAAATCTTATAACTTCCATCATACGATTGAAACAATTTCGCATCAAAGGACGATCATTTGAATTTCAAGAAGTGTTCGAAAATCCAAAAAGTGATACTTTGGTTTGTAAATGTTTGGGTGATGATGGATATGAATACGTTGTTAAAATTGTTAAACTAATTGATGGAATATTTCCAAGTAATGATCTGAATGGTACTTATTCAGATGGTTATCAAGTAGGAGAATGGAGATTTGCTGCAACTGTGAAAAAGTTGTTCGATTCTAGTGGTAACTTATGAGGTTTCGGAACTAATTGGTGAAGAAATTGTACTTGTATCAGAATATAGAGGAATGGATATGAAAAAATATGGAAAGAACAAATCAGGAAAATTGTTCTTGTGTGAAGCGCTTCAAATTTTAATTAGAATTGCTAATGCATTATGTCGACTCCATGAGCATAAGCATAATATAATTCATAGTGATATCAAACCTGCAAACATCTTTATTAGCTTTGAACCAACCATTTATTCATTTGATGTCATTGATGCTGCATTGGGTGATTTGGGAATAGCCAGAACTGTTTCATCAAAAAGTCAGCCAATTTATTCATCTACTAATATATTTTCTACTCCTGATACTGCAGACACATACTTAACACATCACGGAACATGTGGTTATATTGCACCAGAATGTTTTAAAGGAGAACAATGTGTATTAAGTGATGTCTGGAGTTTGGGAAGAGCCATGCTGTGGCTGTTGTTTGCTAGAAAAATAGATGAAACACAGTCTCATGCTGAAGTGCTAATGAAATTGCAAGAAGATATTCAAAAAATAGACTTGTTAGATGACAATAATATTTTAGAATTAATAGAAAGGGGAAATCTGGAGAAAGATGTGACCGTATGGAGAGAATTATTATTAATACTTAGAGGCATGTTAGATGAATCATTGGAGAAAAGGTTTTCTGCTAACAGAATATTGGAGGCCATTTTTGATATACATTTATCAGGACCAATCACAATACCACACCAAATACATACACTCTACCGATTTCGTAAAAATCGTTGTATACAGTTACTTTGTGTATTACAAGGGGTTTCGTTGCATCTACTATCAAAGGATAATAGAGAAGTTGTATTGGAAGCAGTTAAACAAGATGGCTTGGCATTTAAATATGCTGATAAATCATTAAGAAAAGATAGAGAAATTGTATTGGAAGCAATTAAACAAAATGGACGTGCACTTGAATATGCTGATGAATCATTAAGAAAAGATAGAGAAATTGTATTGGAAGCAATTAAACAATATGGCTTTGCACTTGGATATGCTGATGAATCATTAAGAAAAGATAGAGAAATTGTATTGGAAGCAATTAAACAATATGGCTTTGCACTTAAATATGTTGATGAATCATTAAGAAAAGATAGAGAATTTGTATTGGAAGCAGTTAAACAAAATGGCTTTGCACTTAAATATGTTGATGAATCATTAAGAAAAGATAGAGAAATTGTATTGGAAGCAGTTAAACAAAATGGATGTGCACTTGAAGATGCTGATGAATCATTAAGAAAAGATAGAGAAATTGTATTGGAAGCAGTTAAACAAAATGGCTGTGCACTTAAAGATGCTGATGAATCATTAAGAAAAGATAGAGAAATTGTATTGGAAGCAGTTAAACAAATTGGCGTGCACTTAAATATACTGATGAATCATTAAGAAAAGATAGAGAAATTGTATTGGAAGCAGTTAAACAAAATGGACGTGCACTTGAATATGTTGATGAATCATTAAGAAAAAATAGAGAATTTGTATTGGAAGCAGTTAAACAAAATGGCTTTGCATTTAAATATGTTGATGAATCATTAAGAAAAGATAGAGAAATTGTATTGGAAGCAGTTAAACAAAATGGCTTTGCATTTAAATATGCTGATGAATCATTAAGAAAAGATAAACAATTTGTATTGGAAGCAGTTAAACAAAATGGCTTTGCACTTAAATATGTTGATGAATCATTAAGAAAAGATAAAGAAATTGTATTGGAAGCAGTTAAACAAAATAGACGTGCACTTGAAGATGCTGATGAATCATTAAGAAAAGATAGAGAATTTGTATTGGAAGCAATTAAACAAAATGGCTTTGCACTTAAATATGTTGATGAATCATTAAGAAAAGATAGAGAATTTGTATTGGAAGCAGTTAAACAAACTGGCTTTGCATTTAAATATGCTGATGAATCATTAAGAAAAGATAAAGAAATTGTATTGGAAGCAGTTAAACAAAATAGACGTGCACTTGAAGATGCTGATGAATCATTAAGAAAAGATAGAGAAATTGTATTGGAAGCAATTAAACAAAATAGACGTGCACTTGAAGATGCTGATGAATCATTAAGAAAAGATAGAGAATTTGTATTGGAAGCAGTTAAACAAAATGGATGTGCACTTGAAGATGCTGATGAATCATTAAGAAAAGATAAAGAAATTGTATTGGAAGCAGTTAAACAAAATAGACGTGCACTTGAATATGCTGATGAATCATTAAGAAAAGATAGAGAATTGTATTGGAAGCAGTTAAACAAAATGGCTGGCCGATTACAAAGGCATTTTTGAAAGAAAAAGACAAGCCAAAATATTTAAAACAAGATAGACAAATTGTATTGGCAGTTATCAAACAAAATATTAGTGCACTTGAAGATGCTGATGAATTATTAAGAAAAGATAGAGAGTTTGTATTGGAAGCAGTTAAACAAAATGGATGTGCACTTGAATATGCTGATAACTCATTAAGAAAAGATAAAGAATTTGTATTGGAAGCAGTTAAACAAAATGGACGTGCACTTGAAGATGCTGATAACTCATTAAGAAAAGATAGAGAAATTGTATTGGAAGCAATTAAACAAAATGGACGTGCACTTGCATATGCTGATAACTCATTAAGAAAAGATAAAGAATTTGTATTGGAAGCAGTTAAACAAAATGGCTTTGCACTTGAATATGCTGATGAATTATTAAGAAAAGATAGAGAAATTGTATTGGAAGCAGTTAAACAAAATGGACGTGCACTTGAATATGCTGATAACTCATTAAGAAAAGATAGAGAAATTGTATTGGAAGCAATTAAACAATATGGCTTTGCACTTGAATATGCTGATGAATTATTAAGAAAAGATAGAGAAATTGTATTGGAAGCAGTTAAACAAAATGGCTTTGCACTTGAAGATGCTGATGAATCATTAAGAAAAGATAAAGAAATTATATTGGAAGCAGTTAAACAAACTGGATGTGCACTTGAATATGCTGATGAATTATTAAGAAAAGATAGAGAAATTGTATTGGAAGCAATTAAACAAAATGGATGTGCACTTAAATATGTTGATGAATCATTAAGAAAAGATAAAGAAATTATATTGGAAGCAGTTAAACAAACTGGATGTGCACTTAAATATGCTGATGAATCATTAAGAAAAGATAAAGAATTTGTATTGGAAGCAGTTAAACAAAATAGACGTGCACTTGAATATGCTGATGAATCATTAAGAAAAGATAGAGAATTGTATTGGAAGCAGTTAAACAAAATGGCTGCCGATTACAAAGGTTTTTTTGAAAGAAAATGATATTATTGCCAAAATATTTATAAAAGTTAGATTCAATGATTTGCATTTCATCATTATTGAATTGATTGAATTGAATTGATTGATTGAATTGAAAATTTATATTCGAATAAATTAAATATGTAATTAAAACAAAACAAACTTACTTTCCCATAATCATGTATTTTACATTATTCATTAAAAGTGCATCTCCTGAAAAATTGAATTAACAATAAATGTTTGAACTAAGTACCTACCTTTTGAAAATTGATAACCAAATGATCTCGTTCTAAATGAGAAGAGTTGGAAAATCTTCCAACATTGGAGTGCCTTGTGATCCATATTCACCTTACCATTCTTAATGGTGGAGATGATTGTACCAATTGCATCCTCTAAAACAAATGTACTCGTAGCATAGAGTGGTCCAGTATTCCAAATTGAACTATATTATTGTATAATATCATGGAATATGAATGCATTGTGTGGTATTATTGAGTGGAAGTGGGTCAACATTGACGGTGGTGATGATAATCAGTGTCACCGCTAAATTGTTACAACTTACTCTGGAAAATGTTTTACCGAATGTGTAGCCAATGTACAACAATTAGAGCCAAACTCCTTTTCAACATTTTGAAGTAGAGTGCTAACTTCATAGTCGAACAATTTGATTCGAGTATTGTCCTTTGGGAAGGGATTCATAATGGTAGAGATGAGATCTTTAATTCCAACCATGATTGAATAATGGGCTTGACTCAAAATTCCTTGAAAAGCTGATGTACAATAGGCAAATATCATGTAAAACTCAATGGCTTTATAGTGAGCCAAATTACTCAAATCTCTCACTTGTCTGTGATACATGGAAGGAGTATTGATAGATAAGAGGTTTTCTTTTGGAAAAGAATGAAAAGTTGATATTAAAACATACATAATTTGTGTGAATGTCATGTTAATATATTATATAATGGAATTATTGTTGTTGTTATTAATTGTTATTAATATTATAATAATTTCACGATATAATTATATTGTTGGTGTTATAATAATTTGAATTGTTACAACAATATAATAATTTGAAAGCGCAACTTACTATTAATATCTGGAAGGTGTCTATCATAGAGAACAACAATTCTATTGAGTACCTTCCTTCCAAGAGATTGTGCAATACATCACAACTCACCTGTGTTGTCCCTCTAAAATAGGGTAACCTTAATAGAATGGAAACACCCGAAACTCCTTCAAAGGATGGAATTTCATTCTTGTACAGTTTGATAAAATTTGGTTTCATTTGTTCCCAATTTCGTGTAATTGGGTTACCTTGGCCACTGCTATTGCAACCACTAATGGATGAATAAATAACACCTGTATCTTTATCCTTTCTACCAAGAAGGTTACAGAACCGACAACCATTGCACCCAGCATGTCCAATTTCTAACAATTCTTGAATGGAGACTAAATCTAATCATGTTAAACAATCTCACCTTTAGAGTATAGGTAGAGTTGTTATTATGTGGATCCTTCATCTCAACACCCCTATCTAGCAAGATTAATTCACTGATAAAATTGTGTAAGAGAACTTTGTATGGAATGGAATGGTTTGCATAGGCAAGAAGAAAGCTTACCGTTATGAGAATCGAGTTTCCAAGGGCAGCTCATTGATCCAAGCAAGGAGAGGATTGATGCTCTTATTTGTTGATTTTGTAGCACATGCACCATCAGTACCAGCACTCAGTGTGAGGCAAAGAGCATTATCATCCCACCAACCATTACCTGTAATTCTTTCGTATTCTGTTGAATCACAACAATCTGCTATTGTTTGAAGATGTTGAGCAGTAGTAGTGGTACTATTTCCAATTCTTGTTGTTGTTGTTGCTAATGATTGAGGTGGAGATTGATTTGATGTAATTGTTGAATGTAATGTTGTTGTTCTTGTTGTTGTTAATGAGGGGTGAGAAAGAAAGCTTGGTCTTTTTACAACCTCTTTCAATTTGGCTAATCCAGTTATTTCCACCAATTCTGAAATACAGGATTTGAAGGACTTATGCCAATAGTAAGGTGACTTTCCAATCTTTGCCTTGCAGATGCTACATTCACCTCCTCTAGGAATGATTTGCTCATGACTAGCACAATAATAGACTTGCTCGTAATCCTTCTTTACATTTTCAATCTTGTTGAGGATTGTTTTTAGTTTGGGTATTCTCTTGTTGAGGATTGGTCCAAAGATCGAGTTGATGATTGTGATTAGAGTGTTCATATTGGCTTTTGAACTCTTTGATTCAGCAAAGTATTTGGCTAGAGTGAGAGACATGTCTGTGAAGGTATGCTCTGATCCTTTGAAGAGAGGTTTATCATCTTCGAGAAGTGAGTCTCTAGCCTTCTTTAAGAGTCCACTTTGCAATGCTTGAAGAAAATCCAATCCTTCATAATCATCATCATCAACACGATGACTATTGCTCATCACTGTATCAATTCCACCCAATTCTAATTCGTGCATAGTTTGATGATTAATATTGGTTTCTACTTGACCTGTAGAAGGAATCTGATGACTTGGTACATGATGATGATAAGGGTCGTATTGATGATGATGACACTGACAACCAAGAGTAGAGCAATTAAAAGAATGTTGAGGTTGTTGAGGTTGTTGTTGATGATTGAGGCTGTTATTATTACTTTTTGCTAATTGTCGATTTCGTCTCTTCATTGCAAGAAACTCTAATATAACATCCTCCCTTCCACTTTCCAATAGTCTCTTCTTCTTAGCCTTTGTTAAGGTAGTGTTTGTTGAGGTTCTTTGTATGGATGTTAATGATAAACGCATGATGAGTGACACAAGTCTGTTCTCACACAAGGCTTTAATCTTGAAAAAGTTGAAACTTGTTAGATCCAACATCCAACTACCTCTACATCCAGAAGCATACTGTGACAAGTGATAATCTTCTCAAGAATAAGCCTGAAGGGCCTATTAGTGTAATACTTGTTGTTCCTTATGATGAATGTTATGTGTAGGAAAAGTCATGGGATTTGTAAGTAATGATGATACCCAGATGCAAATCTCTGTCAGTGCTGTGGAGACAAACTCTAACTTGGTTTTCAATAATGCAGAGTTTATAGTTGGTGCCGTGTTGAATTGGAAATGGAATGAATTAGCCATAGACTTTGCTGATCTCCATAAAACTTCGGCTAGTTCACTTGTCAATATGACAACCTTATTGGATCCAAAGAATAATCATGTTGATAATTCAGACATTTTTGGTCCTTCACCTCCAACAGTGTTTTCAACCATTTCACAAAATGTTATTCCTCATCTATCTCAACAACAACCATCACAACCACCATTGGCAACATTATTTACACCATCGTCATCCCTTCCTACATCATCAAGAATGACTCAACCATTTGGTAACATTTCAAGTTTTCCTTCTGCTCCTCATGTTAATATATATAGTGGTGCTGTTGTTGGTGGAAGCGCAAGTAGTTCTGAAATTATTTCTAATTTTTCAATTCCAAGTTTTTCGGGAGGAACTATTCCTAGTTTTTCCAGTTGTGGTCCTACAAACAACATGATTCATTCCACAACATTTGAATTTCAGCAAAAAAAGTATGAAGAAAGAATAGCCCAATTAGTTCAAGAACGTGATGAACTTGCTCAAAGAACTGACCAACTTGTTTTGGAATGTGATACATTGAAGAAATTGAATGAGGAGCTAGTTAAATCCGAATCAGAGGCCAAAAAGAGAACTTCTCAAGTCGAATTCCATTTTAAACAAAAGAAGAGAAAGGTCAGGGAAGCTTTAGCAGCAGTCTGGGTAGAAGATGAAGATGAGGTATGTAAAGCAACCTCCTTCACATTCAGAGGAAACACTTACTCTCTCACACCAATACAACAAGTAGAAGTGAAAACTATTGGTCAATTTGGTATGGCTGTTGATAAACTTGTGGAGATGTTCCATTTAGAAAAACCTCCATACTCAAATAATGATTTGAAGGAATTGGAAGTGGCTGCAATCAAGCTTACTACTGTCGATGCCGTTGAGGATCAGAAGGTAAAAAAGAAGAGATTTGATAATTATCGTCAGACTAGAAAGAAAGCCCAGCAAAAGAACAGTGATAGTAGTAGTTAACACTCTCTCTGAAAATCCATCAGAAGGAGAGTAAGAGTTGTTGCTGTGCTGATTATTTAAAATCATCATGAAGTGTCCTGAATGAACACTGGCTTTAATTATATTCCATCACCACCAATTGTAAATTATAAATATATATATTGAACACATTTATCCGAATTAATAGTTGGTTTGATCCTACTAGGGTTATGATGATTTGATAAGCATGATGATGATGAAGATTTTTTTAAAATTATTTTATTACCCATTACAATGACAAAAAGCCAAGGCCGTAAAAATTCAGCCATACAGAGGCGGGCCTGCAATTTGGTAGTCTTTGTAATGTTTTAAAAAAAAATGTAACAACACTGAACCTAGCATATCACTCTGCTGGTTACTCATCACAAACAAACAACAAAAAAACAATCAAATGCCAGCCACCATCAAAACAATCAAGAGTAGAAAAAACTGTACTAACTACTTCATCAATTACGATCGTGAATTCTTTGAACAACAACAAGAGAAGAAAACCAAGACACCAAAAGAGAAGGTATCGAAGGGGAGGGTTGTATCAAGTAGAGGAATCAAGAAGAGCAGAAGGAGTAATAT
>NW_003163179.1:0-4180 GCF_000004985.1 Naegleria gruberi | reverse complement strand
TGTGAGTACACAGCCATGACATTGGTTTGTAATGACTATGATAACAGAGTATATGTTAATTGGGAAATGTCTTGTCATTCAATGAAATGTTACGATAATTTCGATTTTGGTTATTGGATGATAAGTAATTAAATTTTAATTTTCTCTTAATTATTAATATTGTTTTGAAATATTTCGAACTGACTTGCAAATTTGTAAATAATTATTTGGAAGTGGATGAAATAATAATTGAAAAAATTGGATAATTATGAAATTACTTGATTGACATGGAATTGGAGTGGAATTATTTCATCAATTAATGTACTTGGAATGAATTTAGGATAATTTGAAATTATTGGAATTAATTTTAATTTTGGATAGATGTAGAAATTAGATAATTTTTGGATCGTTGAATTATATTATATAACAGGTAAGATTTGTCTCCCTTATTTCATTTTGTAAAATTATCTTATAGGATGGTTCTGAATAATTTAGTGAAAAGACAACTACTGTCTAAATGGGTTTAAAAAGTGGATGTCAATTGGCACTATCAGTGAATTAGCTATTAATATTTTATCCAAAACTGGAATAATATTTAAGGTAAATCAACTTATTCAAGAGTGATGTCATTTCATTTTGGAAATGAGTAATTTGTTACTTTGGCTTCATAATCCTCATACAAGGTATTGTTATTGAGAGCTTACATATGATTGGAGAGTATTACCAACAGTTCCAAGATCTTATTGAATGAGGAGTATATTTGTAAAGAGAGTTTGACCATTATTAGCAATGGAATATTGTGTAATAATCAAGTTCGAATTCACTTTCGTCCAAGACGAATTTCTTAGTGACTAGTTCATTCACTTGCTATTCAGATTCAACTGGTTCGTTTTTTCAACATTGAAAAATTCCCAGTCGTCATCTCCACCTCCAACATTCTCTTCCTTACTTTCATTTGAACTGTTAGCACTTGATTTACAGAGATTGTATAGATAGGTTCGAAATCAGATTTGTTGGGACCATTCAAATGAGCAGATTTCATTAATTATAGAAGAAAGGTTCATGAATATTTGATTGAAAGGGACAGATAATATCTGCAAAATTATCCAACACTTATACCATTAATCGCTTATTTCGACAACCGTTCATAAATCCTTTCATGCAAATGAAGAAAGAAAACATACACCCTTCCATTTACTTTGCATACTTGTTTCATCCATTGAAGAGGAAACTGTGACTTTGAAGTTGAAGAGCACACTTTAGAGCATTAAAAGTTGCTATGGACGAAAATTATCAAATCGAATTATTCTGTGTAGATTCAACACTCCATTGATACCTCCTTTCCCCTCCAGTCCTTGTCAATGGATTTCAAAGTTTCCCAGCAAGTTTCACCAGATTATTCTTCAGTTTATCTCAACAAAAAACAATTCTCCAATCGAAGAAGGAATCAAGATTGTTAGATAAACCTCTCTTCTCATTGGATAAGAATTTAGTTGAGAGCTACCAAGCAAATGAATCATTTTCTTTTCAATCTGAGTACCTTTTCCAAACTGAGTGAGTTTTTGAATGAAAATGAATGTGAATCTTTGAGCTTGAGTGAATTGGTAACTCACTCATTTGTTCTATCTTAATGAAAAGGCATTCACATAACGGTATTTCCTTCTCTAAATATTAAATCATATCTTTGAAACAGCTTGGCAAGAGTCACCACCAGCAGAAACACTACTCTGTAATTGTTTCCAAATATGAACAATCCTAATTCAAAAATAATAATGCCAGTGGAATTTCCATAGAGACTCTTTGTTGCCTCATTCAATTAGTCAAAAATCAAATATTCCAATTAATTTTCCAAATATAATATTGCATTCTTTAAATCTGATGATTGTAAAGCCTTATCTAGTTAACTTGCCAGTTATTGAGTTCTATTAAGTCCAACACAGAAAGCAATCCACAATTTGATTATTAACATTCATATTATAGTTGATAATATTCTAAAACAATATAACATACCTGAAACAAATCCATCAAACACGGAATCTCCTCTGGCATGCCCAGAAAGAGGTTCTTCACCAAAGAGGACCCACGAGTATAATTCCAGCAATAAACTATCCAAATTTAATCATGAATTAAACAATTGATCATCATCCAAGGTATGAATTTTGATTTTATCCAATTCCAAACATGACACACTCACATTAAATCTTGTTTTCTAATCCAATTTCAGCAATATTAGAGTCTTTTTGTTGTGAATGTTGAGTAAACTCATTCAAATAAATACTTACCAAATTTACAATAAAGTTAATCTCTTCCACTAATTGGAGTGGTAAGAACAGGAAGTGATATCAATAATTCTTCGTGATGAAATATAAACTGTTAATATGTAATAAATCAAATGGACGAACACTAGCCAAACTGAAATTAGTATGAGTTAGTACTTGTTTGGAGTTTGATAGCAAGTTCTATTCAATTGATCGTCAAGTAAATTTTCTCCATAATTAATAATTCAATTCTTAAAGTGAAACAACTCTTGTTGATTACCTTACTGATAATATGAAATTGTATAAGGATAATTGTATACAATTTATCAGTTGTGGTTTCATTCATTTCTAATTGTGATAAGATGAATCTTCTCTCAAATAAATGAGCATAATAATTATTTGATATTTAAAGATAGTGTCAATTACAATTATTAGAAATACCAACAACAAGATTAGATGATATTGAACTGTAAATTATTAAAAAGTCTAAAGTAATAAATCAGATATTATTGTTAGTATTTCTATAGTCTTTAAAACAAGTACAATAATTACATACTTTCCTTATAAAAATTTCCATTAAATTTCGGACATTCATAACTAGTTTCATTATCGCAACTTCATATTTTAAATTTTAATATTATAATTAATATTAATTATATCATGATATATTGCTCCAATTAAAAAACTACAATTATAATAGTAATAATTAATTGATTTTTGATGATGTAAAATTAACATGTTGAAAAGAGTGGTGCATCGTGATGATATTTTTTTTATTGTTACAAGAATGAATCGTCACCAAACATGTCCAGTGTAATATGGAAGGAATTACAGTTGTTACATTGTAAACCAGCACTCTTTTTAATTTCAATAATTGGTTTGTTTTTTGTTTTTCTACTTCTTTCATTCGAAACATCTTTTGGATTAAATTCTTTTGACATTTCATTCACCTCATTTGAATTCTCAACCACTGTGTAGGTTTGACAATTTCTAATTTTTGTGTATTTTTTGATTTCAGATTTGATTTTTTCGGTCTGAATTGAATTTCTCAATTGCTCATACAATTTTTCTCTCAACCATTCATGCACATCCTTTGAAATTGAACATCCTGCAGAAGTAAGGAATGAATAAGCGGCTACTTTATCCATTATAGTGAATTTCGAATCATAAATAAGAAATGAGACTATTTGAGGATTGAATAGTTCTAGCCATATGACAATTTCTATCCAATTCTTTCCTAAGATTATAATCCATCCCTAACATTGGTCCACAATTTGACAGGTCTGAATCATTGTGATTGGTAAAATCAATCATTCTAAATTTTGCAAATGTTTGAATTGGGAAAATTTTGTCAGTAGTGTTGGAGGGAAATGGTTGAAAAGAAGGTAAAATTCCATTATATACTAGACTCTGAAAGCTTGGCTGATTTTGAGACGTATTGTATTGAGAAGAAATTTGAGAAGCCATTGGAGTACCATGTAATCCATCTTCTCCTTCATCATGCTGATCAGCTTCCATAATATCATCACTGCCACCATTGCGTAACTCATCTCTACATTTACTGCAACAATATTTCTTCGTTTTTGATGTTGAAGAATCGACTTCCGGTTTTAAATAAACCTTGAGAACGTATTTTGAACAAACAGAACATTGCTTTGAATGCTTCCTTTGTTTTATTGGCATTTGTTTTCTCTTAACTAGTGGAATTATTGAACTGTCACTGATCTAAATAAAAAACACTTGAAAAAAATGAAAAAAATTATCGACCTACTTTCTGACATACCACTTTGCAACAATTACAAGTCATTTATTTCGGCGTTTGGCTCGGGAAATCAATTATATTAATAATTAAAAACATGTGAATTTTTATAAAATTGAAACCGTGCTGAACCAAACACTGAAATAAGTGAGTAAATCATCACGTCCTATTTGAATTATTTTTA
>NW_003163180.1:12182-13674 GCF_000004985.1 Naegleria gruberi | reverse complement strand
TCACCATTATTTCTCTTTCATTCAGATTCTTCATTTCTTGATTATTATGTCAACCAATCCATTAACATTTTTATTGAATTCCTATTAGATGGTCAATTTGATTCCTCTTCAACTGTCCACCAACAGCTGACATCTTCCATTCCATTTAATCTACCAGCCTCTCTTTCCAAAACAGGTTCCTTAACAGCAAAAGCAGCTCTTTCCCTCAACTCGACGCTCATTTCCTTCAGAGTTGAAACTGAAACAGCTCTTTCACTTCAACTAAAAAACAATCCTCAGATTTCAGCAAGATTGACTTCGCTTCCTTTTCTTGCTATTGATTCAGTACACAGTGAGAATACAGGAGTGATTGTTGCAGCAGTTGTTGTTCCAATTGTTTCTGTTGCAGTTATTGGAAGTGGTGTTGCTGTATTGATTACAACTATTGTAATCATGATGAAGAAGAAAGCATCTGCTTCATTGGCAAAAGATTTAATTATGGCTGGTGCCACTGATGTTGAATTGGCCTAGTTTAGAAAGGTTATAATTGCCTCAATCCCTCAGCTAAATAAATATCAAGAACAACAAAGTTTTTTTGTTAGTACATGATGAAGGATACTGTTCTCATAAGATTTTCAATTAATAATTTGGACGGGAAGCCTGCCAGGAATATGGCGACAATCCCGCTACAGTCTTTGACTGTATGAACAGTGAATTCAAGAGTTCTTTTGACGAATCTTGTTTTGTTCAATGCGAAACAGGTTGTTGAAGAAATAGATCTTGCTTGATCACCATCTATTTATCACTTTTGAATTTTGATCAATTTAAAAATGACACTTGTGGTTAATTATTAAAAGCAACATTTATTGTTGTATACTTTTTAACTGGGTCAATTATTTTGTTTATTTTATGGAGCTCCTTGACCAGAAAATTCAAGTGACCAATAATCGCTGAGTTGAACCAAACACAACAATGAAATCGTAAAGCTGGTGTGAATAAAAAGATTGAGTGGAGATGCGGGGTATCGATCCCCGTACCTCTTCCATGCTAAAGAAGCGCTCTACCATGTGAGCTACATCCCCATTACATTCAAAAAGAATATACGCTATTCATAAATGTTTCAGGAAATTATTTTGAATATAACATTGAGAACAAAATCTACCAGTACTTGGACCAATAAGACCTCTGGATATGAGAAGCTACTTTCAGAACCATAGCAAAACAAGTACTGGCTCCAGCGAAAAAGTTGGAGGCTTCGAAGACTCCCGCGGTGCTATTTCAATTTTGTTTCTGGGATTGAATCCAAACTAACATATGAATCAAAGCCTTAACATGAATTTAAAAAAAATGAGCAAACGAAACAGACAAGATTTTGAAAATCATCAATTAATTAGTTCGGAGGAAATATTCACCAACAATAATAATAATAATAATAATATGGAAGAGAAAGCAAAAAAGCATGTGAAACTCGAACAAGAAATATTTTCAGATGATATTTGTTTTGAAATAATTT
>NW_003163180.1:5992-8317 GCF_000004985.1 Naegleria gruberi | reverse complement strand
CTATGTTACGAATCTTGTTACTGTCGAGTAAGAGTCTTTCGAGTATTTCTTTACTGAACTTGACCATATTGTAATTATTTAAATAATCTGTATTTGAATATTGAGCTGTTAGTTAATTTGTTGTTTTTTTTGTTTGTTTGATGGAGTGAGAATACCTGAGAGCTTGTTTAAATAGAGCTAAATTTGCTTGCTTTCAATTTGAACCTCCACAACCACAGCTTCATATTCAGACTTCTGTTTGAATTTGAACCTCTTCTTCACTTACGAAAATGAACCTCTTCAATTTCAAATATGCACATTCATTTTCATAGCTTTTTAAAAATAGAGTGGTTCAAATTCAAGTATTTTCTTATTTTACTTCCGAATTCAAATGAGCAATGTAAGCTTCCACGGCTTTTGGCAATAAATCATAACCATTCTCAACACCATGAATAATTGCCTTCTCAACCAAGTGACCAAGTAACAACACAGAACAGTGAATTTCTGTTTCCAAAACATGATAACAACTATGATCGTCAATTGGTTCAATATGTTGATGAGTACTGATCTTTAGAATATCGTGATGACTCAGTGGAGGCATAGTATTACTATTCATGGTATAGTTCAATAAATGCTTTTCCTGATGATCGACATAGTGAAATTCTTCCTGACCTAACAAGTGCAACAATGCATGGGGAATGTCATAATCTGGAAATACTTTGGCAGTTCTCTTGACAATATTGACATCTTCACTTGGAAGTGTTTCAGTTTCAATTTTGTTGAATTTGAGCAGAGGAGCTGTGAATTTATCAAAATCATCAGTAAATATTATTTTCCAATATTCTTCTCTACTCAGTGGAATGAGTTTCTTGACGGAGTGTTTGACCATGATGATGATGATGATGATGATGATGTTGACTGTAGTGATCCTGTGATATTTAAATTATTATTATTGAAAATGTATGTACGTGATTCGGAAGGCAGTAAAAAGGCAGTAAATTTCGGATCTGTTTTGTGGTATTTTTTGTTGTTGGAATTTACAACATTGTGACAATAATGTAGTTGACAAATTTAATGCATTTTCAATAGACTCTAAAAAGGAAATTTGACAAGCCTACCACAATTTCTTGATTCTGAATTCATCAAACTATTAATTAATTATAACATTGACTATCGTATTATTGAGCACATGCCTGAAGTTGTAAAAGTAACACCCATTACATCAACGTGTTGACAAAATTACCTAATGATGTCCAAATAGGATTACTCAAACACAAACCAGACCTATTGAAAGCACTAGCCCAAAATTGTGATGATTATGTGAGGCTATGTGAGGAGGTACAAGCAGATCGTGATGATTAATTTGACTGTTGGATTGACAACATTGATTTTTCACCACCTAAAATTCATTTCTCAAATTCAACAAAGAGCACAGAAAAATATAATTATACACAAAACTACTCACTGGTAAAAAGAGAGAGTGGGTAGTCTTTAGATGTGATTTTAATGTGTGCTGGTTCTCCTTTTGGAGGTCATTTGGCTGATCTTATTCCAGAACAAGTCTTGTTGGACAGGGATTTCTTAGTCAACCTTGTCAGGAGAAATTGCTTTACTTACCAAATGATTCGAGAAATGACGATGGAAGAGGATGAAGATGAAGAATTAGCTATGGAAGCTTTGAAATCTTGGGGCTGGTTTGAATCTTCATTACTATATCAATATCATGATGCTAAAATAATTTACAAGATTTTCAAGGAATTATTGAATCAACGTTTGAAGGCTTTTTACAGTGAAGATTTCTTTATTCCCTCAAGATATTCTTCACTTGCTTTTAAGGTTTAACATTGAATAGGTTCAATATTTGAGAGGATTTATTTCCTTAATCATTATGACTATAGAATAGTCTAAAGTAAATATTGCACTTTGCCACACCAATTTAAAAAAAATGTCGCTATTCCTCACGCACTGTTTCCCTCATGCTAGCTCATGCACCGATCACTATGAATCCGATTCGGAATATGAATGTCGTGACGATCTATTCGATTTAAACAGATTCACACAACCAATTCACGTCGGATTGGATTTAACAATCGAAGGTTCAAGAAAATTAGGACACTACCTATTGATCATCATGTGGAGGTTAATATTAAAAAGTCCCATGTTATTCCGAGTGAGAGATGAAGCGAAAGAACAAGTCAAATTGTTGGAGAAATTTTGTTGCCAGAGACACGAAGAGTTTGCTAGGGAGGTTTGTTGTTCGAATCATCATTTGTTTGAAGATTCGAGTGTGGAAGTGTTTGATGATATGCAGGTGTGGGCTTCCATGAGAGAAAGTGAAGAAAATGA
>NW_003163180.1:0-2154 GCF_000004985.1 Naegleria gruberi | reverse complement strand
TGTAAAAAAATGTTAGGCAGTAAGATTTGTCAATTCTTGCATGTTGTGTTGTTTCCATACTTTTGGTCAACTTCCAAACAGTTAATAGTTCAAGACCCAATTGTTCTGATCCATTACCTAAAGATTCCAGTCAATTTAGAAGAAATACCTTGCAACATGCTCTTGAGGAAGAATCTCTTCTTCAAGAAGATGACATGGACCACTTGAATACCTTGAGTGCTGTCACTTTGAAAGGTGGCAGAGGTGGTGGAAGAGGTGGACGTGGTCGTGGTGGTGGTAGAGGTGGTAGAGGAAGAGGAGGTAGAGGTAGAGGAGGACGTGGTTCAAGAGGAAGTAGAGGATCCAGAGGTGGTAAAGGAAGTAGAGGAAGCAAAGGTGGTTCAAGATCATCTTCTGGAAGAGGAAGTAGAGGAAGTAGAGGAAGTGGAAGAGGTAGAGGAAGCAGAGGAAGTATAAGTGGATCAAGATCATCCTCAAGATCTGGAAGAAACAGTGGAAGAAACAGTGGAAAGAGTAGAGGTGGAAAAGCTTCTTCGTCATCATCATCTGCTTCTTCTAAGGGAGCAAGAAGATCTGCAGCAACCAAAGCTAAAGCTACCAACAAGTCACCAACCGATTTGGGAAGAGTTTCGGTTACTGCTAGACGAACCTCCAAAACTAAAACAACTCAACAACAACAACAACAAGAATCCAAGGAAACTAAAAACAATAGAACCAAATCAGGAGGAGAAGGTTTACATATTCCATTTACAATGGAAGCTCTCAATATCATGTTCAAGGCCAAGAAGAAATTTGACGGATTTTTAGGACCTCACACTCAAAGACTTCCTCCAATTCCATTCGTTTCTGATAAACAAACATCTTGTGTGGCATGTAGAGTTGATTGCCTGAAAAGATGGAATGGTTTGGATAGACGTTCCATTTTTAGTAAGTGTAAGAAACAATTTTACTATTATGGATGTGAAAAAATTGCTCCATGCTTGAGAACGAGAGGAAATGGAGCAAATTTAGAGGAAGTTGAAGGCATGTTAGGTATTTGTTATGATAGAAATGGTTGTGAATTGGACAGACTTGTCGCCACTCAATATGTCAAACTTTATGGAATTGAAAATGCGTCGAGAAGAATTGCAGCTGATATCATGTCTGAAAATCAAGATACTCAATAAATTGTAGTGAAATAATTGCAAATGTTTGATTGAGAATTTTGACATTCACACAGACAATTCAGATTAGAAACTATTCTAAAACGCATTAAACTAAAAGGAATTGCGTATTAAATCACTCAATACGCACTCCTCTCTTCTTTCTCTAACCGTTAGAGACCCGTTGTTATACTTGGAAGTAAATGTTTCCACTCTCGTCAAATTAACATTCTTACAAAAAAAATGCTGAAATATTTAGCTGTCATTTGTCTTGTATTTTTTAGTTGTCATCTTGTGGCTGCAAAATTGCAAGTTACACCAAATAATGAACGTGGCATCAAGGTAGCAAATGGTCAAACTGCTGGTGAACACGAATTTCCTTTCATTGTTTCCATTCAAAAACAACTTTCGTCCGGAGCTTTCGAACATCTCTGTACAGGAAGTATCCTATCGAGTACATTTGTATTGACAGCTGCTCACTGTTTAGACTCATCTACAACACTTGTTGTTGTTTACGGAACTTATGATAATACATGTTCAGATAATTGTAAATACATCAAAGTCAAAAATCAAATTGCTCATCCTTCCTATCAGAAAGGAACAGAAAGAAATGACATTGCTGTATTTGAACTTGAAAGTGCATTGCCAATTGATGATTCAACTGTTAGTACAGTTTCTATTGATGCAAATTCAATTGCAATTCATGATGAGGAAAGTGATTCTTCTAGATTAGTTTTAATTTCTGGTTGGGGAGCTTTGAATTCTAACTTGGATTATCCTAAAAAGTTACAAAAGGCATCTGTTCCAATTGTTAAAATGTCATATTGTAATAATTTGAATTTGGGTGGAGTTAATATTGAACAAATTTGTGCAGGAGCTGGAAATGGTAAGTTTTTACAATTTTAGAAAGTGAATTTCAATAATTTTCATAGGAAGGGATGCTTGCAGTGGAGACAGTGGTGGTCCTTTATTTAGAAAAATATCTTCCTCTTCAAAATATACTCAATTTGGT
>NW_003163181.1:9080-12526 GCF_000004985.1 Naegleria gruberi | reverse complement strand
TTTATAACCCTCTCCATAATAATCTTCTATTGCAATATTTGGATCCTTCGAAGAAATATCCTTTTAGAAGGGCTTTTTCTATGACTGTATGAATATTAATATTACTCTTGGAACTTGTTTCAACAATTTCAAAATCTAAACACGAGTACACATTCATTATATCAGTAACTTTTTGTTTAACTTGATCCAAATTTAGTGAGCTATTGGTCTCCAACTTATCAATTTGAGTGATACCTATTAATAATGGTACTGATTCGTCATCATGCATGTATACAATAGATTTAATAATTCTTTCAAAAACCCCATACTTGTCAACATCTGCGTGTATCGGTAAAAGCACAATATATCCCCTTGCTCCTTTTAGTTTTGCTAATTCATGTAAATACTACACAATATTATAGAAACTTACATTCCAGGAACAAGTAATAATCAGTACTCCTAAAACCAGTCTCCCAAATTTCTAATTCAACTTTTCTCTCATTAAATAGGATAGTTTTGTAAAATATGTCATCTATTGAATAATCATATTGATCATAAAATACATCATTTAAATATCTATGAATGAAACTATGAATTCCTGATCCACCAGGTCCAGTTATGCAAAGTTTAAAATTAGCCTTATTGGTATTCAAATAGTTTCTCCTTTCCATTTCATTCAAAATTGCAAAACTTCTCTTAAACGACCTCTTCCTCTCCACAAATTCCTGTAATGTTTGATCTTTTTTCTTCCAAACATCCCAAGGATTGATTGGTTGAATCATCTCCTTTCCATCCTCATTAATTTCCAATCTAATATGAATAAATTGATACAAGACCATCTTCCAATATTTCTCCAAATATTCCCGAACCTTTAATTGCTTGGAAATTAATTCAAAATTACATAAATTTTTAATATTTGACTCGAATCGTATCGTTCTATTATCGGTAATGATGACAAATTCCATCATGTGAAGAATCAGTTCGTGAGGAAGATCAACGAGTTGTTGTGGCATTTTTTTTCTTTTTCTTCCGATTGAGTTCTCTCCTAAAGTTCATTGTAAACTAATTTTTCAAATAAATGTGAATTTAATCTAATGAAAGGATCTGTTACTTGATGCAGAACTCAATTTTCAAAGATCTTCAAACATTGGTGCATCCATATCTAGTAATAGTCGAAACGTTCTGATTTCTCCACTTTAATAGAACTAGGTCCAATATTGGATGCACAAATCGTGTTGATATAATATCTACCACTTGCATTGAAGAATCTGGGACACCATGAAAATCCTCCTTCATCTGATTCATTTGAATAGGAAAGCTCTCCATTTAATGGATTATAATAGCCACATGCGTCCATAACATTGAAGAAACAACATTCCTTAACATCAATCAATCCATTCATCCACATTCCACTCACAAATGGAGCCACACAAAGATTAGTATTCTCTGTTTCTCGTAGTTCCAATTTCACTCTCTGTCAAGTAACCTCTCAATGCAATCACAACAGAATCTGAAAGAAGTGAAAAGGAATAGTCACCATAAATTATTGCCAAAATGGTAGCCAACTTTAAGTGGGATTCAGTTGCTGCATTACGATTATTCAGTTTGTAGTAAAATGTTCCATATTCACCTTCCTCATCTTTTAAATCCAATCTTGGCAAACATTCTAATATTTCCATACATTTACGAAACCAATAAAAAGGGCCCATGTCATTTGGTTCAGTCCAATCTTCTATAATTTCCTGCTTTTCCTGATCACTTGATAATTTAAAACAATTAATAAATTCCTCATGATTAATTCATTCATATTATCAAACATCCACTTGTCATATAATATTTGCCATATTGGATTGCTCTTTGCCACTCGATTGAATTGTTTGGAAACTAGAGAGCATGAAGCAATCAAGGTTGATAAATCAAGAAATAGAAATGAGTGCATCAATGTATCGGAACACATCAATTCGTTATCGGTTAACAAGCAAAGACTCATCGTGCTATTTTTTTTTAAAAATTATTTATTGAACTTTTCATTTCAGATTTGATTTATTACAAATGCATTATCATCGTATCTAATGTTATTAAATCAATTTCGTCATTTACATCAAAACCTGAGGAAGAGGAGGAAGAAGTTTTCTTCTTTGATGATGGAATTCCAGAAAAAGAAATTCCAGTCACTACAATTCATTTGGATTTTAATGCCATCAAGAAGATTTCAAGCTCTACCGAGCTCATTGATTGTGCAGAATTGGAATCTGTTGTACAAATATCTAAAAAGATGAATACAAAGGAAAATCAAACAACCAAAACAAGCATTATCAAAGACACTAAAATTTGCCGACACCAGGGATCGAACCAGGGACCTTAAGATCTTCAGTCTTACGCTCTCCCAACTGAGCTATGTCGGCTTCTTATTCAGTTATTCTGTAAATTCTTAATAAATTAATATATGTAAAGTTCCCAAGTAAAAAACCATTTGCCGCAATACTCAAGTAAAGGAAAGTTGTACAATTAAAAAACCCAAACAAAAGGTTCAATTATCGAGTGCAAAATTCAAATTTGCAGTAAAAAGTAATTAAAAAAATGTCTCTCAACAAAGCCTGTAAGAATGGTGATGTTTCGCAAGTTCAATTATTATTATCAGGTGATGAAGTAGTTGATATTAATGATCAATATTCCTATTCCTCTCCATTATATGCTGCTTGTAAACTCGGAAATATTGCAATTGTTAAATTATTATTAGCTACGGGACGACGAGTCAATATCAACAAGGGAGTGCACTGCTATACAGATTATTGTTCAAATCTATTTGCTGCCTATATGCGGGGTTTTAGAGATATTGTAAAGTTATTATTAACAATTGATGGCATAAATGTTAATGATGGTTGTTATCTAATGAGTACTTCATTTCAACATTATGATAAACAAGATTTTCCACTGTATTATGCTTGTAAAATAGGTGATTATGAAATGGTTAAATGGTTATTGAAATTTGAGGATATTGAAGTTAACAGAGCTATTTTCAATTATGATGTAAGTGGATAGTTCCTGTTTAGTAATTTTTTCATTGTGTCAGGAACCAACGAATAATGAATATGTTTATAGTACTTTAGAGCACGATAGTAGTGATTATCCTTATTTAACTACGCCACTTTATGCAGCATGCAAAAGAGGATATTTGGAAATTGTCAAATTATTATTGCAATTCAGAAATATTAGTGTCAATGAAGGGGAGGTTTCTCCTCTCTACGCTGCAATTATGGGAAATTATATTGAGATAATTGAATGTTTACTTTATAATGGTGCACTTGTGGATGAAAAATGCGAAGAGGCAGCTCAGGAAATGGATATAGATATTGAATCAATCCTATTACGCANAACTATTACACTATTTAAAACTTTGGAAAGTAATGTATTTGGTAAACATGTTTGGAGAGGAGACATTTACATCGAAACAAGTAAAGGACTAT
>NW_003163181.1:2434-5623 GCF_000004985.1 Naegleria gruberi | reverse complement strand
TTAGCTCGCTGGTAAAATGTTTTTCTTTTCCACAACAAAAAAAAACAAACAACAACATCAAAACTACAAATGACCAGACAATTGATTCACGGAAGACATCCAGTCCATGGAACCGAAGTTCCTTACAGCAAATATGCCTCCCTCTTTTTCAACATGATCACTCAATTCATCCCTCTTGGTACCATGCTCGCAATGAGCCACTTTAATGTTAACATTCCTGCTCAAATGTTGATCTTACCACTAGTCTATCTTATTTGTGGTGGAAGATGGACTTTGTGCTATCACAATTTACTTCACCAAGAAAAGTCATTGAATCCAATTGTTGACCTCTTGCTTGGAGTTGGATTCGGTCACTTGTTAACCTTCAAGCCAGGAAAAATTGGCCACGATTCTCATCATCATTTCAACTATGGCCAAGATAGCAGAAAGTACTCAATGGACATTGCACAAGATTACTTGACACCATCAGATATTCTCTACAGACATAAGCAAATCATGCAAAGAGATGCTGATTATTGGTGTAAATCATCTCCAAATCGTTGGGTGTTATTCATGAGAAGTTCACTCTTTGATTTTAATTATATCAGCTTTTATTTGAAGAAGAAGAGAGACATGAAGTGGAAGTATGCTCCAATGACCTTTGCTAGATTGGTATTGCTCTTGGCTCCATTCTTGCTAATGAATCCTATTGCTTATTTAATTCATTTGGTAATGTGTAGACTTGTCATGACTGTAATCTTTATGGTTTTCACAACATTAGCTCATGAAGAAGGATGGTTCGATTCATTGGTTGACAACTTTTATCCTTTCCAACAAACCGTGGACATTAATCTTGTTCTTGAAATTTTGATTGGATATCACATTCATCATGTCAATGAGCATGACAATCATCATATTTTCCCAAAGAGAGATGTCAGTATGTTGGAACAAATTAGTATCCCAAGAAGAATGATCAACTTTTTTGCAAATTGTTTCGCCAAGTTTGTCAATTATTCATTCTCCAAATTAATGAAAAGAAAGTCATCCTCTACAAATTATTCAACCATTCCTCAACCAGTCGTTATCTTCAAAGCAATATAGAGTCACAAAACACAGCCACAATTCTTTGTAAATTTTCACTCAAAATTAAATTATAAAAATACCTATTTCTACTAAAACCAAGTAAAATTAATATGAAAGAGCTAGCTAATATAGAAGTATTGCAACTCCATAGCCTGAAAGTTTTTCAATTTTATTGTGAGTTGAAACATCAAAAAAAATGGCAGAATACGTTCCTCATGGTCTTAACGTGACGGAATTATTTGCCAGAGGTGCCTATGGAAGCTTATACCTCTCTCGGATGGTTCTGCCATGAAAGTTGTGCGGTCGGATAATTTAGCAAATGAATTTTTACACAAATATTTAGTGCTAACTAAACTTAAATTGAATCAAAAATATGTCCTACTTCCAAAAAAAATCACTCCAAAAGAAGATTCAATAGTAATGATAATGGATTATGCTAAAGAGGGAGATTTGAAACAACTCATTAAAAGAAAGTATGAATTTACAGTGACTGAAATGTTGCAAGTGGCTTTGGGAATTAATGAACTACACAAGGAGAGAATTATCTATGGAGATGTGAAACCGGCAAACTTTGTAAAGGATGGAGATTGTATTAGGTTGATAGATTTTGATTGCATTGAGATGTTGAGTGAGGACCTTGAGGTGGAGAATGGAATAGAATATATTGAGTGTTCAGGCGCTATTGGAACCATAAGCTACCTTGCACCTGAGTCATTTGAGAGACTATCTCTTCCTTCTGACGTGTTTTCTTGTGGAGTTTCTTTTTTTGAAATGTTGACAGGTCAAACCTTGTTAACTCATCCAGTACTAGGAGCGAGAACTCTGGGAGAATTGTGCAGTTCTGCTGAAGATTGGCTACATGATAATGTGTCACTTCTCCTCAAAACACATTCTCACATCAATAAGATTGTTCAAGCTCTAATTATTCAAATGTTGTCACTTGATCCAACAAAGAGACCTAAAATCAATCAAGTTTGTGATATTTTACAAAGCTTGACAGGATACAAAATGAAAATGAAATCAAAAATCCTATTGACACCAATGAAAGATTCGAAATACTTGAAAGGACAATCGGTATTGGTAAGGGTGTTATTGCTAAGGTGAAGGATAAAAAGCTCAATATGGTGGCTGCTTTGAAAACTTACAGAGAGAGTACAGTTTCTAATGATTTACCCAGACTAATTGAGGCATTCAAAAGAGCAAAGGAGTTTAATCATCCCAATGTTGTTCGTTATTTAGATTATGGAGTGTTGGAACAATCATTTGAGAATTTACATTTCGTTGTGATGGAATTAGCTCCACTGGATTTGGAAAAATATATTCTAAACCATTCAGTAGTAAATTCCGATTCTGGAAATGAAAGATTTCGAATTGGAGAAGTATCTCAGAACAAAAATAGGGAATATAGTCTATCGTTGAAGGAAGTTACTTTACTATTCAGAGATATTCTGAAAGGATATGATTACTTACATCAGAACAAGATTATTCACAGAGATTTGAAACCTCAAAACATTCTCATATATAGAGTGCAAGGTGAAATAGTTCCTAAAATTTCGGACCATGATGAATGCAAGATTTCTGAATTGGATCTTGTGAGGACTACAATGATTCAGGGTACAAGAGAGTATGCAGCTCCAGAATTATTCGAAAAGCATCTTTCGAATAATAATCTGTATGAAACAGTTGATATTTACTCATTGGGATGCATTTATTTATTTGTTCTAATCAAGACCTGTTTGGAAGTGGATGGGAAAACATTCTTCGATTGGATGATTGTTAATCAAGAGGAGAAAGTTCACAACTTTATTAAGGAAAGAATTGAGATGTTGTACAAAAACACAAATGAGAAAATACGAAACTGTATCATTCGCTTATTATACTGCACAATCAAAAAGTCACCTCTTAGAATACCATTGAAGGATTTTTATGCAGTAATCAAATATATCTTGAGCTTAATGAATCACT
Source organism: Naegleria gruberi (assembly GCF_000004985.1). Taxonomy (NCBI): domain Eukaryota; phylum Heterolobosea; class Eutetramitea; order Acrasida; family Naegleriidae; genus Naegleria; species Naegleria gruberi. The sequence continues at coordinate 2,596 of NW_003163181.1, read as the reverse complement.
CTGAAACAGCAGATTTATATGAAGATGTCATTAATGATTCTTTAATGGAAGAAATATTGAAAAAGAATGAAAAATAACTTGTTGTCATCTAAAATTATTCGAAAAGTTTTCCTATTTTTGAACTTTTGTATTGTTTTGATTCCATTTCAATAAATTTGATCT
>NW_003163181.1:0-1152 GCF_000004985.1 Naegleria gruberi | reverse complement strand
CTGATAGAACAGATCACCACCAAGAAAGCACTCTAAATATTCTTACAACTCTAGGAAACCATCATCTGAGAGATCAGAGCCGACACCACCTCCTTCATCATCCGATGACTCTGACTCTGATGGTCACAATTATATTAGTTCAAGAAGAAAATCCAATGAAAATTCCACTTCGGAAACACTGAGAAAGAAAGCTCTCGAGTCCATGTCCAAGAGTAAATCATCATCCAGTCAAGAAGAAGAACGATAAATAACAACAATTAAAAACCAAACTATTAAATTATTAAAATAATATTTAATAATTTAAAAAACAATTAAAATATGTAACGGTCGAAAAATGCAACAACAAGGCTTTTCACCATCATCAAACACCAACAGAAGAAGCACAACAACAAGCAATAACGGAAGTAGTGCCATGAATAATAACAACAACAATGGAGGAGGAAAATTAATGGCACAGATGGGACTCTCCGAATTTGCCAAACTATCTGGTGATATGAGAGCAAGCTTGGGTCTCTTGGTAGAGAATGGTATTTGCAAAGTGAATGGCAATGCCTCTCTTATAGTAATGCCTTCCACTCCAAATTATGATTATAAGAGTGCTGGGGCTGATTTGTTGAATCCATTGCCAGCCTCTGCGAAGGATATCTATCTACGTAATCATGGAAACTCTTCAAATCCTTCTTCAGCATCATCGAATCCCAATAGAAATACAAACAAGTTGGATGATGAATTCTTTGCTGATAATTGGTACTTTGTAGAATTACATCAGTCTATTTTGCAGGAATCCACCCATAGCAATGAACGTTATTCCAACTTGTAGTTATTTTGTTGCTTTAAACATCCAAAGGCTTTTTACAAATATTATATAATTTTCGGAACAGACAGATCTCCATATACCACCCACATCCAGAAGAAACATAATTGCTCACCAATCCTTAGTACTCACAATAAGAATCAGAAAATAATTTAATTATTAATTCAAAATCCCGTGATGATGACAAAAAAGCTTTCATCAAAAATATTGATGAAATTATTTGCTAAAATAACAAAAAAACCAAAAGCTAAAAAAATAGCACAATAACAACAAGACTTTTCCCATTCAACAAACTCCATTGAAATGGTCAAAATAAAGACAATATCAAGAGATGACGA
>NW_003163182.1:12169-13994 GCF_000004985.1 Naegleria gruberi | reverse complement strand
CTTCTTCAAATCTTCTTCGATTGATTGCATCGTTTTGCTCTCTCTATAATTTCTCAACATGCCCAAAAGTGATGATTTGGCCACGAGTGGACAACCAGTATAATGAAGAAAGAGTGAACTGAATGGAGTGTTTGCAACCATTGAATCTTATTGTTGTTTAGTTTGTTTTTTTGCTTTGGTTGTGATATTGTTTACGGTCACGAGGAAGATTTTAAGTTGGTTTTGATTGTTGTGAACAATATCATGAGAAAATTAAAATGGTAAAACTGTTGAGGGTAATGTTTGTTTGTGTGATGTATCCCGAGTTGATGATTTCAAATAAATTAAATAGAAGGTCTGCAACAAATCATTAATTTCTAAACAATGATACGGAGGTGATGATTTCTCGCGTGATGAGGAATAATTATTCTAGGACATCTTCCAAACGTAAAACCCCTACACATCTAATGATTTTCCTTCATATATTCTACCTAAATTTTATTGTTCAACAAAACCAATAACAATTTTGATGCGTGTTTCACTTGGTAAAAAATTTTAAAAAGAAAAATTCTTCAACAAATCCAACTCTTTCAGTTGGTGATTTTCAACAGCAATACTTGATAACATTTAAAACGATTGGATACAGAACATGGAGGTATAATACGGAAGCACCATTATTAGATTTTAGACAATTCTATCATCAATTGCGGATTTTGGAAAGCAATTATAAAATTTATAAAAACTTTTTGTGGATTCATGGCTGGAAACCTTCATCGTTATGAGTAATCATCATCAAGAATATGACAACAAAGTGGATGCGACCGTTTTATTTCAAGAAGATGACCATCAAAATATTAATTTTATAATTTTCATCAACATCAACAACATGTAGAACAAAAAGAACAACATTTCCTTGTTCTACATCAATTACATCACCCCAGAAAGTTTCAAAACTTTCCTTCGAGCATGGGAAGAGTTGTAGAAGATTAATGTAAAATTAATTTTACTGCAAGTTAAACAAACTGGCCCAATTTGAAGAGGAGGACGAAGATTTGTTATCGTACCTCATCAGGATGGGCGATTTGCCAATGCTTTTCGAGTATTTTCCATAATTTGCCTAGTTGATTTTTCACATGCTTCCTAACATTAACTGTTCATCATCTACTTCTTTAATCTTCATCACCACAACAATAAATACATCCCAGTGATGTTATCTACCAACAGTTTTCTTCTTGTTAATTCATATCAACAGCTAACGAAGAGAATCATCAAGCCTTCCACCAACAACAAATTAGCCTTGCTTTCCTTGCAACTACATGATAGACAAGCAACCTTCCTAACCGATTTCATACCAATATTTAAAGTCATATCACAACCATTTTGTCAAGAAATATTAAAATAAGTGAAATGATTCTTTGCAGCTTGGATTCAACAACATTAGTAACAGAGATGCTGACCAAAATTGGAAAAACTGATGTGAAACTTTGATCAACTTTGCTAAAAAGAGTTGTGACTACATTTCAACAGATTGGAATGTTATTACTCTTGCACATATTACAATGACAACTTGTAATTTTTCATGTCAGCTTGTTTGGGAACAATCACCATGCATATTGTAGCAGTTATTTCCATCTTATCTTCTGGCTTACTCAACAATCTACCAGCTCCAAAAGAATGTTCATTGAAAATGTCCCCTTTCTTTTCAACTAATAGCTCTCTACAGAATAGCTTACCAGTTTCTGAATGATACAAATCAATAATTTTCGGCAATTCTTCCTCATCATACTCATCCTCTTCCTCTTCCTCATCATAATCCAGGTTCTTACTACTAAATATAATAGTTCCA
>NW_003163182.1:4866-8620 GCF_000004985.1 Naegleria gruberi | reverse complement strand
TCCAAAGCAAAAATCTGACATTGTATTGTTAATCAAAAATAATGTAACTTGTGTAACGTTGGCAATTGGAGATGGTAGTAATGACGGTAAGTTCAAAACACAGTTTTAATAATTAACTTTCTAAAGTGAGCATGATTCAAAGTGCCAATGTTGGAATTGGAATTTCAGGAATGGAAGGTTTACAAGCTGTCAATGCTTCAGATTATGCAATTGGCCAATTTAGATTCCTCAAACGTTTATTACTCGTTCATGGAAGATGGAACTATAGAAGAGTTTCCAAGTTGGTGGTTTATGTTTTCTACAAGAATATTCTCTTCTTCTTAACTCAATTGTGGTTCAATATTTATAATGGCTATTCAGGAGCTTCACTTCATGATAATTGGACAATAGCACTCTATAACACAATTTTCACTGGACTTCCAATTGTTGCCCTCGCATTTATGGATAGAGATGTACCTGATTATATTGCTGAAAAGTATCCAGAACTTTATTTCCAAGGACAAAAAAACAGATATGTAAGTTCAAGTTACTTGTTTTAATTTATTAATTATCTTCGAATAGTTCAATGCCAAAATATTCATTTCATGGATTGTGAATGCAGTATTCCATTCTACAATTTGTTTCTTCATTCCATACTATTGTTTAGTGGATAGCAAATTCATTGATGGACAAGATATTGATACACAAACTATTGGAATTGCAGTTTATTCCTGTGTTCTGGCTGTAACATTATTCAAGTTGGCAATTGAGACAGCCTCTTGGACCATTGTACATTGTCTCTTTTATTTTGGATTTTATCTTTCATTTCCTGCATTTGTCTTCTCATACGGAAGTGTTTATTATCTAATCAAGTATCCTTATCCTGTCCTTTCTGAAACCTACAGTATCACACAGAGATGGAGAATTTTCCTCTCACCTCAATTTTATTTCATTCTAATGTTGGTTGCCTTTGCATGTTGCCTTCGTGATATTTTCTGGAAAGGTTTTGTGAGAATGTATGATAGAAATTTCCTCTATGAGTTACAAGAAAAAAGAAAACAAATTAGAAAGGAGATGCAGTTCATCAAATAAGTTTTCAACCTTAGGACTATGTAAATGTGATTTTGGTTGTAAAATAAAGCACTGAATTTTAATGCAATATTTGGAAATCTGAGAACTTTTCAAGTGCAATCTTTCCAAATTTTATTGGAATAACTGTTGTAAAAACCTTATTCATCTCAATCCTCCACAACTCACTGTTATCATTTCAAACAATTTATAGAAATGGTTATTGTATTGCAACTAGTACAGATTAGAGTGATGGAAGAAATTTGAAAATTCACTTGATTAACAATATTCCAGCGAACTTCAAAAAACATAGTCGAGTATATAGCAAAAAAATGTCAAAACTCGATAACCCTAGTGCCATTTTTGTTTCCAATGACGAAGTATTTATTGCTGATACGGGTAATGATCGAGTGAGAAAATTGCTTCGGAATGGTCAAATTGTAACAATTGCAGGAAATGAGCGTGCATCATTGTATAATCCATCTTCTATTGTTGTTTCATCATCAAATCAAGTTTATATTTCGGAAAATGAGCGTCATTTGATTTACAAGATTGATGAATTTGGAATCATGACAAAAATTGCCGGAACATGTGAAACAGAATACAATGGAGATGATCAATTGGCTGTAAATGCAAACTTGAACTCTCCTTGTGGTCTTTTTGTTACTGATGATGATGAAGTATTATTTTGTGATAGAAGAAATCATCGTGTGAGAAAGATTGATAGAAATGGAATCATTACAACAATTGCTGGAGATGGAATTGAAGGATACGATGGAGATAATCAATTGGCAACATTGAGTTCATTGAAACACCCTTGTAGTGTATTTCAATACAAAGATGAAATTTACATTGCAGATTCCTTCAGTAATAGGATTAGAAAAATTGATCGTGATGGAATCATCCACACAATTGCAGGAAATGGAATTGAAGGATACAATGGAGATGGAAGGAATGCCACTGATACAAGTTTGAACAACCCTAATTCTCTCTTTGTTCACAATGATGAAATTTACTTTTCAGATTTAGACAATCAAGTGATAAGAAAGATATTACCCAATGGAATCATCAAAAACATTGCAGGAATTCCAGGAAAAAAAGGATATAATGGAGATTATAAATTAGCAACAAGAACAACACTTAGTTGGCCAAAAGGAATATTTGTTGATTCAAAAAATCAAGTTTATTTTGCTGACTACTATAATCATTGCGTAAGAAAGATTTTCAAGAATGGAAATATGAAAATAATTGCTGGAATTGGAGATGTATTTGGATATTCAGGAGATGTTCCATTTGATTTCCAACAATATCCACATATTGGACCACCAAGAAAGAAATCACCAATCAAACCATTCCCAAAATCATATCATGATTTGATTTTAATTTGTCAAATTGTTTAAGAATCAATTGGAAAAGATTAACCTTATAAAATTTAATATTTATTAAATAAAAGGTGTAAGGTTAGGATTCAGAGTTGATTTATTTGGGTTATTTAATAGATTACTTAGTGAAGATTCATATCATTGATTATATTATATTAATATCTAGATGTGTTCTATATTGAATAATCTATTTGAAAATGAGAAGAATTAACTCTTCTACTGAGTTTTATTGGTATTGCATGGAATTACGATTATAATAATCTACACAGAAATCACTCTTGAAATATAAACTGTACTAAAATGTATGAGAAACATACTGTTGGTGGAATTAACCAATAAATCGCTGAAGTGACTGAGATGGAATGTAAGCAATGGACTATTTGTCATGTAAAGGTGATTAGACAGTGTCAATTTCATCAAATTGTTTCAAACTGATTACATTCAATAAAAAAACCGTTCTATACATCACGTATGTCATACAGAATGAGTTTCAATATTTAAGATTGTGAACTGACTCTGTTGGATACCATCTCTATAAATATAACAAGATGAAAAGTGTCAATATTCAATTTCACATGTATGTTACTATGGAGAGTCATCATTATATCATCTGGATAGGTAATATTTCAAGTTTCAGTGGAATAGACAGTCTAGATATTGAGATGTGTATAAGGTGAAAGAAGTGTCACCTTCACTGATTACTGACATGAATATAATAATTGAATGTATTATTCTTGTATAATTAATTCATTATTCAATGATTTGGATTTTGGATATGATGGTAAAAATTAATTTTGAAATTAAGATTCTTCCCTTTTGATTACCTTAGATGGAATGTTGCCATGAATATAAAACTTTCTCAGATTGTTCTCCTCATCAAGGGAAGTGTATTCATATTTGATACAAGTATGATATTTTGTAAACTGACTGAGATGGTATTCATTCTATATGTTGAAATATGACAATTTGACAGATTGTTATTATTATCATATTGAATTCAATTCTAAAACACTAAAATTGATACCAGATGTATATCAGTGTGAATAAATGTATCTGGTAAAGTTACATGATGTTTGGATATACTTTCATTGAGACAGAGTGTACAATTGGATATAAGCATATTGACATTGAACATTTACTGATTGACTGAATGAAAGTATCATGAATTGTTTCTAAACTTGTATAGATGTATATAAATGGTGTATAGAATTTGTGTTATCAATTCTAGACTAATTACATATAAAATAAGTGATTTGGAGCATAATCTTTGTTTTTATGTCAAAGTTCTATAGTAAAATGATAGAGTTGTCAACTCAATATCTTTT
>NW_003163182.1:0-1030 GCF_000004985.1 Naegleria gruberi | reverse complement strand
CACAATGGTATCAACAGTTATATGATTCATGATAGTTTAAAATTGCGTTGGTCATCTAAGGATAGGTCATTAAGGTTTGAATGAATTGATATGAAATTCAATACCAATTATTGATATACCATGATTTATTGATCTATATATGATATTATAATTGAAATATTTTAAAATTAATATCATTTGACTATTTTGACATTCATAATTCTCATGATTACACTCCTGACATGTTGGATGATTTCATATTGTCTTGAAACTGATATACTAGTGTTTGTACACCACTAGTAAGGTACTGTATCAGTTTCATGATGATCTGTATAGTGGATGTAATTGTCACATCCCTGTAGGTGTCAAGTAGATCAGCCAAGTACCATGTATGATATGGATGATCTTCAAAATCAAATAGATATATTTAATTATCATGTATAGATGTATTAGAAGTGAATTGAAGTGGAAAAGATTTCTATCTTCAGTGTTAGTATAGGTCAGTTGACAAGTTGAATAGTAAACATCCTGAAATGATACCAAAGTATTTGAAATTGATATATATTGTTATTAACATGATTTAAAAGGTGATATATTGATTTGAAATGATTTTGAAATGTTTTCATTGATATTCTAATTGTCTAATCTATTATATGAAATTAACTTATATAAGTCATTATAATGATGTAATATTATGTTATATTATGATTATATATTCAATTTGGAGTATATTGATATATAATATATTGATTTATAATGAGTATTTATTGAGATAATTAATTAAGAAGAATAAAAGTCAAAAGGTTGGGTCTGACCTTAGTCGTGGGTTTGGGTTTGGGTTTGGGTTTGGGTTTGGGTTTGGGTTTGGGTTTGGGTTTGGGTTTGGGTTTGGGTTTGGGTTTGGGTTTGGGTTTGGGTTTGGGTTTGGGTTTGGGTTTGGGTTTGGGTTTGGGTTTGGGTTTGGGTTTGGGTTTGGGTTTGGGTTTGGGTTTGGGTTTGGGTTTGGGTTTGGGTTTGGGTTTGGGTTTTGGTTTGGGTTGGGTTTGGGTTT
>NW_003163183.1:12072-13986 GCF_000004985.1 Naegleria gruberi | reverse complement strand
CCACACCAAACACATTGAAATTGGTTTATTGAAATCCAGTCGCATCTCAGCTAAACTGGAAATTTGTTTCCAATAGTTCTGAATTACAAATTATAACGCATGCAATGATGATAACAAGAAACCTTATAATCACCAGTACTACCAGCACAATATCTAGCACAATCAAATGAAGAAGCATCACTCAAACTCTTTACAACATTATCAACACTCTTAGGGGCAAGACGTCTTTTGATTGACTTGACTCTTGGGAATAACTTTCTTATAATTTGACGATCGCTTGAATCTGGATACAAGTTACGAGCATGTTTTCTCAAAAGAGCAGCAGTGTCAATTGGTTGTTCTTCTCTGGGTTGAGTGAAGGATGCAACACAAGCAAACAATGCAATTAAAGCAAATTAGATACACAATGTAATCTTGTTCATTTTGTTTTTTTTCGAATAGGGCTTAATTAATGTCAGCTGGCAGGTTTTAAAAACAAACAGTTGTGTGAAAAAATCTATTGTAAACAATTTGTCCTGTCCATCTTTTAATTGATTATTTTCCATAGGTGTTACATAACATTGAAGAACAGCAAGTTTATTATGTAACAAAACTCCAAAAACAGGTTGGATCGATAAGACCATACCAAATTCAAATAGTGCTACCCCTATTAAATCACAGATAACAATTACAATGCTGTACATGTGTTTATTCTACAAATTTTCTCAAGCTATTACCTTGTTGTTAGCACCAATTTTCTATGTGTTGTGGCACAGTGAGTTTCGCTGAGGAAATAAGCTATTAAGAATTGTTTAAATAAAAATGAGAAAACCCGATGTAGACTCTCATGATGATGATGCATTATTAGATTTTATTACTGAGGAAGGATTGTATGAGCATGATCCGAATGCTACCCCAATTGGAGTAAATACTTCAGATGCAATGATGTTCGAAACTCTAATATTCAATATTAAGGACAGTGAGAATTCTGTTTCCACTATTAAAATAATACTAACCGAAAATGAAACCCTGCACTATAATGCTAATTCCTTTATTCCATTGAAAAACGACAAGATAATCAATAAGAGAAATGTGATTACTCCCAAATTTGTAGCAAAAAAGCATTGCTTTAAAGCAAATCATGAAAATCTCAACTCAATTTCGGAGCAGGTTTGCAAAATAACTGCCTTACTGAAAAGTGCCTCCAATTCAAAGATCTACTCATCAATTGGTACTGCAGTGATTGTGCTCAATAATATGAAAGGATACGTTATGGCATTCACGTGTGCTCATGTTTTGTATCCAACTAAAGATCATGATTTATCCCTTGTTGAGGTTGTTGCAGAAATTGATGGAAAGAAAGGACAGTGTGTTGTTGTTGAAGAAGGGGCTTTTCGACTCAGTAATCAAGTTTCGGATGACTGGGTATTGTTAAAGATAATTGTTGAGGATTTGGAACCACTTCAATATGTACCAATTATTCCTTCTCCATCAACGATTGGATTGTTGAACCATGTTACAGATTGGAATTATTGTCCTGAGTTTTACACGACTCTCATGTTTGGTTACATGGTTGGGAATAACCATATAGAAGATCTAAAGCTCAGAAAGTTAGGATTGAATAGTTCAGATGTTTGGAAATTATTCCCACAAGAACAAATGTCAGCATCTTTGGGTTGGACAGTGGAAACTTGTAACAGCAATGTTATTTACAATAGTGGAAGTTTGAATTCTTGTTCTGGAGGACCAGTTTTCAAATGTAGGATAAAGGTAGAAGAAGTGTTGGAATGTGACAATACTGATCTAGCATCCTTAATGGAGAAAAGCTATTTCTCGATCGGTTTACTGNGACTTCATTGTGGTGGAGCAACTGGAGGGAATATAATATGTTCATCTCATAACTATTTCAAGAGCTATTATTTCAATGTTACACTC
>NW_003163183.1:4124-10113 GCF_000004985.1 Naegleria gruberi | reverse complement strand
GTCCATTTAACTTGGCTTCAATGCTGGTCCATCTACATATCCTGCTGAACCAGTTCCTGCTACATTGGAGATGACACCTTTCGAATCAATCTTTCGAATAGTGTGACTGCCCTTATCACTGATGAAAACTTCACCACTTGTTGAGATTGCTATTCCTTCTGGGCTTGACAATCTAGCTGCAGTAGCTGGATATCCATCTCCAGAGCTATAAGCTTGTGAACCAGCAAAAGATGAAATAAGCTTATTAGAATCGGTTAGTTTCTTAATTCCAATAGTGGTACCAATGTAAATATCACTTGAGGATTCTGATTGAGTAACTGAAATGGGAGTATAAAGCGAAGTTAAATTTCCCAATTTTCCATCAGTGTCCAATTCGATAATTCCAGTTCCAGCCACACGGTCAACCAATGAATTTCCATAATTAGCAACTGAATTAAGTTTTAAAACAACTCCAACTGAACTATCCACTACCAACAATTCATCTCTTTTAGAATTATAAAATGTAGATACTGGATTCAAAAGTGAAATATTCGAAACATTTCCTGAAAGTACTTGATATCTTATTGAGCCATCTCCTGCAACTGTATTAATATTTCCAAGCACCAAGTCGATTTTTCTAATTCTATAGTCAGCAAAATCTGAAACATATAAACTATTTCCATAAAGAGCTAATCCAGATGGATAGGTAAAACGAGCATTGAGAGCACTACCTCCATCTCCGCTGAATCCAACAACTCCTGCATTGTTGGCAATGACAGTTTTAACACCATTAGAAATTTTGATAACTTGACCTTTTGTCAAGCTGAGAGCAAATAAATTACCATTCGAATCAAAAACAATCGCTCCAGGAGAAACAATAGAGACGTAGGTCAATAATGTTCCATTACTTGCCACGTAACGAATCACATTATTATTTATATCTTAACAATATTAGAAATAGTTTCGAATAAAACTTACCAGAGAAGTACATCTCACCTTTTAAAAATTAGAAATACTGTCAGTGTGTAGAATAAACTTACCTGTTACTGGATGAAAAGCAATTCCATATGCAGTTTTAATACTAGCAGTGACAGCTGGCGTGCCATCTGGACTATTTCCAAGTTGTCCATTTCCAACAACATTATAAAAGGTATCATTCACAATCTTTCTAATATTATTGTTATCACAAATGAAAATTTCATCTTTTGGCGAAACTGCAATACACACAGGATAGGATAATCTAGCCGAAAGTGCAGGAACGCCACTTGTCGTCAAAGATCCACCTCCTGCTATTGTAATCATATTGAACTCATTAATAGTTGAGTTGAAAAAAACCTTCTTCACTCTATTCATCAATCCACACTACCAGATAAGCTTCAATCACCCAAGCAAAAACTGGTGTACCGCCACTGGTTTCAGTCTGTGTTAACTTTTCCGCCACTTACTTCGGATACATCCCCACATCAGTCCGCCATAGGCAATAAGCAAGAATCGCTACACTAGTTTTTAATAGCTTACCTGGTAGTGGTAATGAAAACTTCACCTTTCGAATTGATTGCTACTCCATATGGATTAGTCAGAGAATCATTGGCGAAAGCCAAACTATCTGAACCAACACCTGCTTGGTAATTTGGTGCTCCAGCAAAATAATGTGAAATTCCATACCCGATTCTGCATAATAAATATTACCGTTTTTCTTGTCAACTGCCAATCCATAAGGTCTATACATTCCAACATTGGTTGCCTTCATGCCATCTCCAATTTGTCCTCCCAATATAGTTTCAAGAGAATACTCAACTGGTCTACTCTTTTGTGCATGAACTAGAAATAAATGAGCGATTAGTTGGAGCGATAATAACATCAGCACCACCAATAATTGAACAAGTGTTGAACGAAATAACATATTGGAAGTAGTGGTTGTTGACTTTCGACTTTTAAACTTTTTTTTTTTCTTCGCTACTAGTAGGAAACGATTAAAACTAAACTTGGTGTGTGTGAAATTGAGAGATATGTTCCAGTACAGAAAAAGTGTTGGGTTGGAATGGGAAACCATGTCCTGGAAAAGAAGTATCAACACTATGCGTTGAAACACGGTAAGATATTGCAAACTCAATGAAGAAGGGCTTTTTTATCTAACGTCAGCAAAAAGTCAAAACTCAATTGTTAGTACATAATCACTTTCTTTTTTACTAACATTTTTTTCGTAGCCAGTGGTACTTGGTAGTATATATTACAATGCTTCATGAATGCCTTTTGCAATAATATTTCCATCAAGAAATTAGTTAAGGATATTCATTTCCTTAGTAGAGATGGTAATGGACTGTACGCTTTTGTAATGTAGAAAGGAAGATTCATCAACAACATTTTACCAACAGCCAGTCAGCACAATACAACGTGGCTTTGTACTTCGCGAAAGGAAGTGATGAAAAAAACAAAAGAAAAAGAAGGCGGGAAAAAAATCCTTGAAACCTCACTCCTTACCATTATTAAACATTGTTCGTTATCATCACGCTACATCAAAGCTGGTAAAGTATCGGAGTGAATGAACAATATGCAGGCTTCTGTTTAGTTTCTTGCCAGCCATGTTCTTCATTCCTGTTGCTAAAGTGGTATTATTAACAAGTTGTCAAATTCACCTTTCAACCTTTGAATTTTGTTTTTTCCGTTCAGATTACAATTAAAAAAATGTCTTCACTTGCTACCAGTGCGCAACTGTATTCTCCTGAGAGTGTTTTTGTTTCATCAAATAATGAAGTTTATATTGCTGATTATGGTAATCATAGAATTAGAAAAATATTAGAAAATGGAAATATTGTAACAATTGCTGGAAATGGAACTGCTGGATTCAGTGGTGATAATGGTATTGCAACAAAAGCACAACTGAATGGTCCTGTTGGTGTTTTTGTTTCATCAAATAATGAAGTTTATATTGCTGATTATGATAATCATAGAATTAGAAAAATATTAGAAAATGGAAATATTGTAATAATTGCTGGAAAGGGAACTGCTGGATTCAGTGGTGACAATGGTCTTGCAACAAAAGAAAAACTGAATTTTCCTAGATGTGTTTTTGTTTCATCAAATAATGAAGTTTATATTGCTGATCAAATTAATCATAGAATTAGAAAAATATTAGAAAATGGAAATATTGTAACAATTGCTGGAAATGGACCTTATGGATTTTGTGGCGATAATGGTCTTGCAACAAATGCACAACTGAATAGTCCTGCTGGTGTTTTTGTTTCATCAAATAATGAAATTTATATTGCTGATTATGATAATCATAGAATTAGAAAAATATTAGAAAATGGAAATATTGTAACAATTGCTGGAAAGGGAACTGCTGGATTCAGTGGTGACAATGGTCTTGCAACAAAAGAAAAACTGAATTTTCCTAGATGTGTTTTTGTTTCATCAAATAATGAAGTTTATATTGCTGATCAAATTAATCATAGAATTAGAAAAATATTAGAAAATGGAAATATTGTAACAATTGCTGGAAATGGACCTTATGGATTTTGTGGCGATAATGGTCTTGCAACAAATGCACAACTGAATAGTCCTGCTGGTGTTTTTGTTTCATCAAATAATGAAATTTATATTGCTGAGTATGGTAATCATAGAATTAGAAAAATATTAGAAAATGGAAATATTGTAACAGTTGCTGGAAATGGAACTGCTGGATTCAGTGGTGATTCACCTTTTGATATTAGAATGTATCCTCATTTTGGAAATAGTAGCTTGTATTCTAAAATAGAATTTCATAACTTGAAAAAACATTCAAGAGATGAATTATTTGGATTGCCAATTTATGGATTCATTCCACTCATTGACAAAATTTCACCAAAATTTTGTGGCATTTTGAATAATGAAAAGATACTTTGTTTGATGAGTTCATCACAACAAGAAATTATTCAAAAATTAATTGATTCTTTGATATATGATAAGAATAAGGTAAAGTTTAACAAAGAAGAAATGTTGGATGTTTTATTCATTTTGGGTTTATTCAAGAATGGTGAATTTATTGATTTGAAAAGATCATTGACAAGTGAATTTGTGAACTCACTCACATTAGAAAATCTTACTTTCAAATGGGAAACAATTGAAAATTTACTCAAAATTTGCAATGAGGAATTCAATGTTCAAAATTACATTCTTGATCATTTGAATAACTATTGTATTGAATATGCTGTTGTTCAAATGAGGACCAAAAAAGGAAACACTTTATTACCAACTCTTCCAATAATTATGAGAAATGCTACTGCCATTTTTTCAAAAATGATCATTACTCAACCAACTGCAATTAATATTGAGGAAACAATTGAAACTGAGCCACAAATAATTGAATCATTATATAATGACAAGAAAACAAGTGATGTAAAAATCAAAATGGGACAAGACAAATACTTATATTGTCACAAAACTATATTGACTTCATTTAGCACATTGTTTAATGCATTATTTGACAGTGGATCTTGTTTCAGTGATTTGAGTGATGATGGAATATTCACACCTGACGAATCAGAAGATTTAGAATTATTGGAAATTGTGATCAAATATTGTTATGGAATTTCAATTGACATTGATGATGTTAAAATTATTGGATTACTTGAAATGGTAACGAAACATGAAATTCAATATGTAATCGATTATTGCAAGAATAACTTTAATCTATCCATTGATAATTACTTTAATATGCTTAAAGCATGTGAAAAATATCTTGATCATCCAATATTTGAGCAATTTATGGGAGAGATTGTCACATTTAGCATGGTCAATGGAAAACAACTTTTCAGAGATCGCACCGAAATTTCCAAATTACCTGAAAAAGTTTGGCAAGAAATATTCTTCAAGTTTTCACAGGACTTTTGAGCTTATTTTGGATAGATATTATTACAACTTAATTTTGCAGAACATTCTATATTAAAACATTTCTTTTATTTACAACATAATCTGTTAGAATACACCACCAATCAGACCAAGAAACCTCAGCCCCAAACGCACAGTCTTGGACTTTGCGCATACATGAAAGGCTTCAATTAAAATTCCTGGTCTGCTCGGTATTATTATTATACATGTTGCTAGCCTTGTCGACGAATGGAAAACCAAGTACTGGTCCTCCTCCATCTCGTGCTAATGTTGTTCTTGTTAAAGTTGTTATTAAATGTCTACTATCGGCTGGATATTGTTGATGATGATGAACATGATCATTATGATGATGGCCGTGTTCAGGATGTTGATCAGAATTAATACGAGTTGTGATGGAGTGTAAAGTTAGGTTATTGTTGTTATTATTCTCAACATGGTTGCATGAAAGGAAAAGAAGGCGGTCTAAATCTTTATCTATTTGTTCAAAGTTTGGTGAATGAGCAGTGTTGTTGTTGGTCGCTGCCATGATGTTGTTAATATGATTACAGCTTAGCGTGGTTAAAAGCTAAAAGGAAAGTTTTGTTTTTTTTGTTTTTGAAATTTATTTTTAATTTTGTAAAACTTTCGTCTCATTTCTTTCTCCAAAATCTTGCATAACATTCCTCAAAGTATTGTTTTGAAAATAAGACATAGGTCATTCCCCACAATGAAAATCCAATCACATAACTTCCAATTCGATGTTTAAACAAAATTGTCCACAAATTCTCAAAAACATAAAGTTCAGTCGCAAATCCAAATTCTGAAATCATTTCGTATAACAAATACGAAATGGACACAATTAACAGTAATAAATATTGTGAAAATTTGAATCTCATCACATTAATCTTTCTATATTTGGATAAGAGAAGATAAATTTTCATTGAATATCCAAAGAGAATTGACCATGAAATTATTAAGGCAATTAATGTCAAAATTAGACAAATGACACGTATGTAGTTTTGAATTTCAATTGGGACAATGGTTGAGCATAGACAAGCAACTGTCAAAATGAATAAGCTACTGCAAACTATAAAGACAGTAACCAATCCGACAAGTGACATTTTCTTCTTTTCATCTGACATTTTCAGTAATATTTCATAAA
>NW_003163183.1:0-1134 GCF_000004985.1 Naegleria gruberi | reverse complement strand
TCAGAAAAATTACCTTTCGAATAATGCTGATTCGCCGTCCAATGAAAGTGGAAACTTGCCTAATGTTGGAGAATCAACCAATAATCCAATTAACACTACTTCACCTTCTACCCCAACAAGTATCAATTCTCTCCTCCAAACCATTACCTCACCTTCGAATAGCTCCAATCTGAATCCTAAGGATAGCAAGACGAAACTTGCTTCAAGTCCAAAACGAAAGAATTCAATCGTTTCCACCACTAATTCGAATAATACTTCCTCATCGTCATCCTCAAACATACCCACACTGATAAATACCAAGTTGACCAAACAAACTAAAACAACAAGGAAACGGAAAAACTCTTCAACTTCTCCATCACAACTTTCAATGCAATTTAACTTCCCAATGTGGACTTTTCACTTTTCTAAGGGACGATCTAATAAATAAAGATGATTCGAAATACAATTCATGGATCCAATGGTCTGTTGAAAGTATGTACTGGAATGTTAATTTAAAGTTGAGTACAATTGTTTGTATGGTAAGTGTTATGTTTTCCTTTTTCGTGTAAGAAAAATCATATTAGTGAACTAGATACTACTCGAGTTTGAAAGGTTGATCAACTCGTTGACGATAAAGGTACATCCTCGGTAAAATAACCTTCCTTGATTTCTAATAATTACTAAATTCTTATTTGGACATGTGGAATTTCATGAAATTAATGGTAAATAAAAGGAAGCAAGTCACCAATATATAGAAATATTGGATATTAATCTTCAATTGCAACTTTCTATTGTTCAATTATTAATATGTTGAGATATTTACAAATAGGTTTCTGTAGCAAGACAAAATAACTATTTGTGGCTCCTTTTTACCGGTGTCAGATATTCAACATTCTCAATCTAATTGACCAGATCTAATATCGTACGGTAGAAGGACCTAAATAAGTGTTTCTTCTGTAGTACATTGTAATTTTATACAACAAATTACAATTTATTTCCTCACTACTTCCAAATGATGATGTCATTTTAATTGTGTTTCCACTTGACATAGAGCCAAATAGCAACCTTAATAAATACGAAAAATAAAATTGGTGCAGCAAAACAAAAACAAATAATTCCACCAGTAATGTAAGAAGTGTACAAGTCACTGTATGG
>NW_003163184.1:6643-12442 GCF_000004985.1 Naegleria gruberi | reverse complement strand
ATCTAAATATTTATTAAAATTAGCAGAATTATTAAATTTAAAAATATTAACAAGTGAAAATTCATGTAAAGATTTAAATTCTTTCATTTTAAAACCTATAGATAGAATGAAATTTCCAAATTCAGATAAAATACAAACTATATTTGAACTTGTAAAAGATTCAACTGTAAATGATGATGAATGGTTGTATGAATTAGCACAGAAAAATGAAAATTTAGCACATTCTGAATTTTTAAATGCATTTTCTATATTTAGTAATTTAAATACTTTAAATAATGAAGAATTACATAATTTATTTGAAAAGGGATATAATTTTTATACTAAATATTATGAAAATAATCCAATGGATCAATCAGTTGTAAATATTTTATTAATTTATGATAAAATTAAACAAGAATTAAATGAAAATGAAAATTTACATCATTTATTAACTAATTATTATTCAAATTTACAATTAAATCATGTAATTAATTTTAAATAAATAGTTCTCAAGTGGCAATCTTTCAAGAAGATGGAGATTAAATTGAATCAGCAACTCTAAAAAGAGAAGTGTTGGTGAGGAAAAAGATTTGAGGAAACAAGCTTTATAATAGTAGTGGACCTAAAACTTCAGTCTCCTCTCCTTCTGATGAAGGAAGAACAAGTGCCAGAAGTGTATCAACCCTAACAAGACCACTCATAGAGTTGGAACTCAGAATACTGTTACGATGAAGAAGAAATCTCTTAAACAACCTCCAAATCATCTGATCTTTCAACATTTTGCAAGTATTTCAAATTTTATGAACAGTATGTAAGTTTAAACCTGCAATTAACCTCTAGAGTTTTATCATCTTCCAATTTAAAAAGAAGGAATACACTTTCAATAATTAAAATATTTATTAAAATATTTACAATACAATATATAAATTAATATAAATTTTACAATATTAAACAATACATATAAATTAAATTTTATAATATAAATAATGATAAATCTTAAAATAAATTAAAAAGGTTTATCTTTCCAAAATAAATCAAAACAAGTATAAATAATATCAAATAAAACAGCAAATAAAAAATAAAAACAAACAAATCCAACAGTTAAATAAATAAATAAATTTGAAATTGGAAGTGTAATTTTAATATTTTTAAATGATTTTTTAATACATGTTAAAAATATAATTAAAGAAATAAAAAAACCACTTTCTAAATTTAGTGCCATTGATGTAAATACTTCCATAACAATTAAAAAACTATGTGGATTAATTTGTGCAATTATATAAATAGGAATATATGTAATTAAATATATAATTATTTTAAATATTAATAATAATTTATAAATATTATTATTTAAATATTTTAATTTAAAATTATTTATAAAATTAATAAATTTGTTATTTTTTGTATTTTTTAAATAAATTTCAAATGTTTTAACATAACCATTTAACATGTGTATTAATCCAATAGACATTGTAATATAACTAACTGTTATAGAAAGTGATATAAATCCTTGTACAAAATATCCTAACCATATATATTCTGGATATGATATTTTTATAATTTCTATAATTGGAATTGTACTAATTTCACCATTTTCTTTAGATTTTTTTAATGATGGTAAATTTAAATCATCTTGTTCTTGTGGTACTATTTTTAATACAAATAAACACCACATTATATTAATTATAAAACAAAAAAATAATCCAAATATAGCACTTGCTCTAAATATTTGAATTTTCCAATATTTAATTTTTTCAATCATTCTTTAATATTTTTAATTTAATTTAATTTATATTATTTAATTTAATTTAATTTAATATTTTTAATATTTTTAAACTTACTCTTCTGTATATTCTTCATCTTCTTGATCATTTTGATGTGATTTTTTAATTTGTGTTTGATGTACTATTTTAGAATATACTATATTTAATAAAATATAAAATATAAATAATTTAAAATATAACAATTAAAATATAAAAATTAAAATAAATATAAAAATAAATAAAAATAAACATACTAACAGGTAAAGTATTCATAACACCACCTAAACTAACAGTTCCAATTAAGAAAGGATGACCAATATATTGAAATTTATCAACAAATTCCAAATTAGTTAAATTACTAATAAATCCAACAAGACCAACCATAATTAATAATAAAGTACCTTTAAATAAAGTAGCAAATGAAATGACATGTGAAATATATTTATCTCCTAATATTACTATTAATGTTAATATAAATATAAATGGTAATATAAAATATATATAGTAATCTTTAATATTAAATAAAGATGATAATGCTATTGGACCTGCAATTGAATAACTTATTAAAATAGATATAAAATGTACAATAACTGATATATCAAATATTATTTGTAATGGTCTATTTAAAAATATTCTACCAATTGCTTTTTAATTTTTTAATTTTTTTAAATTTTTAAAAAAAACTACTTACTATGTAAATCAGGATCAAAAACAGGTTCTTCTTGTTCAATTATTATAGTATTATTATTTTCATTATTAATTTGATTATTAATTTGATTATTATTATCATTTACAATATCTTCTATTTGATTTTCATTTACTTGTTCTTCTATCATTTCAATTTCTTCTAAATTATTTTCAATATTATTATTATTTTCTAAATTATTATTTTCAATATTATTATTTTCAATACTATTATTTTCAATACTATTATTTTCAATATTATTATTATTATTTGTATTTTTTAAATTATTAAAATATTGTAATTTCATAATAAATTCAGTTTTTTGTAAAATATCAGTTAAATAAATGATAATCATTGCTTGCATAATAAAACAAATGATAAAAGTAGTAAAAAAAGGCCAAAAACCAGTTCTATATAATTTAACAGGTAAACCTAATATACCTGTACCTAATATAGTTGCAACTGATATAAAAAATGTATTTAATCCAATCATCCATATTGATATTTTATCCTTTTTAGATATTTTATCATTTTCTCTTTTTCTTTTCATTTGAATATCAAGAAATTCACCAAATTTATTATCATCATCATTTACATCATTTACATTATCATCAGTGTTATTGTTATTATTAGGAGTATGATGATTAGTAGTATTAATATCATCATCATATTGTTGTGCAAATGATGATGGTAGAGGTAAGGATGAATGTTGTTGTTGTTGATTATTATCATATGCAACTGCATAATCATCATGTTGTTCTTGTTCTTGATGTAAATGAGGAGAATCATCCGATAATGCAAACCTTGAATCTGTCATTTTTATTTAATATGATATTTAGATATTAATAGATGCAATTTTAATTAAAATCATTTGAATAATATGATCAATCTCCATGTTAATTAATAGAATGTACTATACATTCCTTATTTGTATTATTGTAAATAAGATCTCAATATATACACGAATTTCAATGCAACGACAAACAGGTGGAAATTCTTGAGAAACGGTTTTCAATTGAGTCAACTACAACACTACCTTGGAGTTTGGCTAATTTTAAAAAATGTATGGGGCAATCTGAGTGCCTGTCTGTATTGTCATTGTATTGTGTAATTTAGATTTTAATTTAGAGACTGGTAACTCTATACAATATGTTGAATACGATCAACGTTTCAAAAATCAATTAAGGAAAATATTATTTCAAAAACCAAGTTTAAAATTTACTCAAATTCAAAGGTTACATCTTATCATCATTTAAAAAACAAATACAAATTTTTATTTCAAAATTAATGATTTTACTGAGTAGGTGTTTTAGAAACAGTGTGAAAGAATTATCCCGATTCACCACCAGCACCAATATTAACACCGAGCATACCTTGCAATTGATCGTACAAGACCAAAACCAAAGCAGAACCGACAGTTCTCAAAGCGTTAGCACCAGCACCCTTGAACATAGCTTGAGTACCTTCTTCCTTGAGGATCTTAGTGAAACAATCAGCAGTACCCTTGTACAACCATTGATCCTTTGGCTTTTCAGATTGCATTTGGAGTCTTCTTCTGACAGTATCGAATGGATAAGAAGCATAACCAGCAGCAATAGCAGTAGTTTGGGCAACAGCAAACTTAGAAATAATACCCATAACACCGAAATCCTTCTTGTATGGATTCTTTTCTCTCAAAGAATCGTACAAACCAAAGTAAACACCTCTGTATGGAATGATACCAGCAACAGAGACACCGAAACCATTGTAAAGACCCATGAAACCAGCTGGACCCTTAGCAGTCTTAGCCAAACAATCAGCCAAACCGTTGAAAACTCTTTCCTTACCAACATCAGAAGCAAGTCTGGTTCTAGCATAGTCCAATGGATAGACAATACACAATGAACCAGCACCAGCCAAACCACCAGAAGCCAATTGAACCAAGAAGAATTTACCAAATTCGTCCTTTGGAGAGTACTTTGGGAAGATCTTCTTAATGGAATCCTTGAAAGCAAAGTTGAAAGCTTGGGTTGGGAAATATCTGATAACGTTAGTGAAGTTACCTCTCCAGAAAGCAGCGATACCTTGTTCAGAGGCAACTCTAGTAAAGCAGTTAGCAATACCAGTGTATCTTGGGATTTCACCAGATCTAATACGTGGGTTAGCATCTTGAGTTTGGATGAGCAACTTGACTCTTTCAATAGGAGCAGTCAAAGTCTTGGCAACAGCACCAGAAGCACCACCAATAGCGAAATCTCTAACGAAGGCGAAAGCAGAATCAGAGGACATTTTTTTTGAAACGAGTTTTTGTAAATATCGCTCACACAACCGTTTTACATCAACCAATCAAAATGACAATTTGACTGCAACAAACGCGCGGAAAGAAAAAAGGCTTGTGTGAGTTCTTGTGGATGACGGAGTTGGATGATAACGGGTGACGCGCCCATCATGTTTACAAATTGTACTGGTCTTGGGATTGAGGATCAAATTTTTAATTGAACAGATTCTTGATGAGGTACAGCCTTTTCGCTTCATTTTATCATAGGAAAATTAACGAGAGAAGGTTGGTACTCACTTGTGATTGTAATCGTCATCATTGGAAGTGTGGAATGTTGAAAATTTCGGAATTTTCTTATTGAAAAATTGTATTGATTCACTCACTGTTTGAAATGAGGTGATGAATTCAGTTTAATAATTTATCAATGTTGGAACAATATTTGCACTGAGTGGATAAAAAGATATTCGGAATGTGGAAGTATTAAATTATTTAATGTTTTAGTTAGTTGATATAAAGTTCAAAGAACACACATAAAGGGAAACATAAAAGAGGAAAGTTAACCATTTTATTAAATATTCATGAGAATCTATAAACTAACAACAATTTAGGATAAAATACAAAATTGTTTTTAGCCTTTAAAAAAAAAGTAGAGAATATTAACTACCATCATTATTTTAATCACAGTTCATTGATCCAATAGTATATGATCATCACTATCATTATTATTAAAAAATGAATTTATATGAATTAAAAACACTTGATAATTACATGATTGAAACACTTGATAAATCGGAAGAAGATATTCAACAAGATATAATTAATTTAATTAAAATTGTATTTAATAATTTTAATCATTTAAATATAACAAGACAAACAGGTGGTAATACAAATAGATTATATAAAATTGATTTATATTTTAATAATATAAATAATAATATAAATAATTTAAATGATAATATTAATAATGATAATATAAATAATTTAAATAATAATATTAATAATATAAATGATAATAATATAAATAATAATATTACTAAAAATCTAATAAATATACTTGTTAGAATTAATGGATTAGAAAGTGAAAAGATTATAAATAGAAATTTAGAATTATATCA
>NW_003163184.1:915-6209 GCF_000004985.1 Naegleria gruberi | reverse complement strand
TATTTAATTGGATAAATCAATTAAAATTATTATATTTAAATGAAAATAATTTAAATAATAATTTAAAAGAAGAAGAAGAAGAAGAATTTAAATTTGATTTAAATTTAATTGAAATTGAAGTTAATAATATTAAAAATTTATATTTTAATAATAATTGTAAAATGTTAAATGATGATATTAATTTAATTAATCCATTTTCTATTGGATTTTGTCATAATGATTTAGTTTCTTTAAATATAATTGTATCTAATAATAATATGAATAGTAGTGATATAAATGGTAATAATAATATAAATAGTAATAGTAATAATAATAATATACATTTTATTGATTGTGAATATTGTTCATATAATTATATTGGATTTGATATTGGTAATTTTTTTAATGAATGTTGTGGATTTGAAATGAATAGAGAATTATATCCATCTATAGAAAAACAAAAAGAATTTTTAAAATATTATTTAAATTTTATTTTAAAAAATAATGAAAATGATGAAATTATTAATAATTTTATTAAATTAATTCCAATATTTTCACAATTATCACATTTATTTTGGGGTTTATGGGCACGTTGTCAATCTTTTTATTCAAATTTAGATTTTAATTATATTAAATATAGTAATGGTAGATTTAAATGGTATTTTGAAAATAAAAAATAATTAAGTTTAATTATCCAAGTTATAATAATATTTGACAAGATTACCTCTTGGATCTGTTCAAGCGTTATTTTTGTAATGTTTCATTGAGAAGAAAATGTCACAGGTAACAATAACAATTTCACTGTTAGATATAACATGTAACAGTGTAGCAAAACCAACTCAAAATAAAACAACCAATTATAATGATAAAAGTTGAAATAGAAACCATGTACCCACTTTATCAGTTGATAATGAAAAGTTCCAACCTCTATTCAATTTAGAATGCATTAAAAAAACAACACAATGAATACCATTTTTCAAATCATGATTTCTTTACTAGTATTGTTAGTACCTACCAGTTGTGAAGGTGCAACCGTGGAGAGAGCATTCTCACTTTCTAGAGATGTTGTATCAGAAATGCTAATTACTCCCAGTATTATACTGTTTATTGGTACAATTCTGTTGGGAGTGTGTATTTTTATTAGAATTTATCAAAGGAATGAAATCAATTCTTATTATCAAGATAGAGATGAAGAATATAAACAGAAACTGGCAGGTACATTTGTACCAATTGAAAATTCTGATGGAGAGGTGGTATCTACAATACCTATACAAATAGCACCACTAATTGTTATTTTAAAGATGAGTTATCCAACAACATGTTGGAGAATTCCACATTCAAATCAAGAACGAAATGCAACTCATATGAAGAGTGGTATTTTGTCTTTTATTTTGGGATTGGGTTGTTTAATTGCTTTTTTAATACCCATGTCTATTGGTTTCAGTGTGGTGAATAATGTCATGTACATTACTTCAAATGTTTCAAACATTCCAAATTCTTTCCAATTGTACTACTCTAACTATATTTATGCATGTTGTTTGGAGGTTTATAATAGTTATTATGCCTTAGATCAGGCAACATATATTACAACATCAACCTATGACTTGAATGTCTTAGTGAAGGGCATTAATAGTCTCTATTGTGCAATTCCTCAACAAAATACAAATACTCACAATGGAACTATTTATGGTAATTTCATAGATCAAGTTAGAGGAAGAGCTCAAGCAATCGAATATGCAAAAACAAGCTGCAATGCAGGAGCTGTAATATTTGTACCAGATATATTGGAGACTGTTGTTGCCACCGGTAGTTGTGGGATTTCTTTGGGATTGTTATTCTTTATATTTGGAATAGTTTGTTTTTTTATGGGTAGAAATCTTTCACAAGATCTACCTCAATATACTTCCAACAATACAATTCCAGTCATATCTTCTGTGATGATGAATGAATTACCTGAACAAAATCAAAACTCTACTGAAACTGAATCAAGTGATTTTGTCCTTTATTCCCACAAGATGAAAAAGGAACAAAAATCAGACCCATACTGTAAAGAATGAACACAAATTACACATCTCTGCTTATTTGGAATCTTAAACGTGGAATTGAAATCCACAGAAGCTGGTACCTGCTACAACATCTATCAATTGCTTCATCTGAATTAAATGTTCAACCCTGGTACAGATATAAAACTTTTCTCAATTAACTTTGGAATAAATCAACGTTTTACAAAAAAGAAAAATATTTCGAATACAAAGCTTTACCCTCTTGTTCTTGTGATTCACAGTGTTGTATGTTTATAATGTGATCATACATACGAAATCTGTATGTGCTAAACATATTTCTAAGGAACCAACAACAATGATAAATAGATAACAATCAAACAAACGCAAATTTCAGTAATGGTCATGTGTACTAGAAACTCGTTGATTACAATATCAAAAACTACAACATAGTAGTTATGCTAATACATACGTATATAATGTTAAAATGGAAACATGTTAGAACACAGGAAACCATAATCTATGGAAGATATATCACATTTATAGTACTCAACAACTTGACAACTAACTGTAGTATAACAGTGTATTACGCCGAAAATGTAATAGAAAATAACGCTAATACACGAAAAGATAATACAGTCCTGGAATTGTGGGGTTACAGGATAGCTATCGTTATCAACAACGATAATGTATGTACTGTAAGTACAGCAATACTTGTTTCAAAGTTGTCTATACGTATTTACATCGTTTTTGCATTCAAGTTCTTGGACAATCTAGAGCTATGTACATATAGAATTACAGAAAAATTGTTACTGCCCATTAATGACATGCAATTAATTCTTCTGATATTATATAGTTGGTGATGCTCTCATTGTTTCCCAATCAAACCAAGAATATTTCTAAGATTGCCCTCTCCAAAAGTTCACTTAAACATTGTTAGATATCCTCCAAGCGGAAAGCAATAATTCAACATTGTTTGTTCCTATCCCTATCAAGATATTTCCAATCTCCCTGTTCATCCTCGATCTGATGCCAAAGAAGTTTCTTCATGCAGACTTTGGAACGACCAACTATGGTGCATTGAATGGTATTATGTAATTGTAACCAAAGATCAAGAAAAAGATTTAAGGTAAAGTACAATTTCATTCAGTCAACAGAATGTTATTGAAAACCAAGAAAATATCAGCTGATAAGGATTTTCAAATCCAAACCAAGAAAAAGCTGTCATGAGCTTGTTGGAACAATTAGGAAAGGTGGTTTTTATTGTTACTTTTCAAAAAACTTATAATTTTGACTTTCTATTAACTGTAACAGTTTCCTCATTATTATTTCCATTATTTTTATTATTATTAATATTTTTATTATTATTATTAATAATTAAATCTTTATATCCAGTCTTTTTAATAGTCATATTTTCAATAATAGAAGGTACAATATCATAAATGATTGGAGCAAATTGATATAATAATTTGAAACGTTGTGTATATTTTTTCATTCTAACAGCATTTAAAGTTTTTAAAACACATTCATCAATGGTCATCATTTTACCATTATTATCAATATTATAATTTGTTTGATGTTCAGTTAAATGATGTTTTCTAATTTCAGTATCAACCCAACCAGGACATATTAAAGTTATTGTTAAATGTGAATATTTTGGTGTATTTTTTAATTCACTTCTTAATGTTCTAAAAAATCCTTCAACTGCAAATTTACTCATACAATAGGCTGTTCTTAATGGTATTGGTATTATACCTGACATACTACTAATTACAGTAATATGACTATTATTAGAATTACTAAATATATTTAATAAATATTTTGTTAAATAAATATATCCCATTACATTGGTTTGAAACATTTGTTCAAAGATTTTCATATCTTCTATTTCTATAAATGGTATACTACCACTTATACCTGCACATAAAAATAATTGATTAATTTCTTTATATTTAATTTTAATTAATTCAATTGAATTTCTTTAAAATATTATTATTTTTAAAATTATATTAATTATTATTATTATTATTTAAATTATTATAAATTAATTTTTAAATTATTAATTATTATAAATTATTATAAAATTAATTTTAATAATAATTAAAATAAAACATACTTTACTTGATCTTCATTTGTAACATCACAAGGTAAAATAAGAGTAGATAATGCACCATTTAATAAACATTCTTTTGATACTTGTTCAAGTGCTGATTTAGTTCTAGCTATTAATACAATACTATTATTATTATAATATTATTATTATTAAATAGATTATTATCATGTTAATAATGAATGTGTGAATGAATATATAATAATATTTACTTTGTTTTAAATTTAGCTAATTGTAAAGCTAATCCTCTTCCTATACCACTTGATGCACCACTTATTACAATTACATTTCCTTCCCTAAAATATGAATCTTTTATTGTTGTTGTTGATGTTGATGACATTTTTTATTTAAAATTGTTTATTGATGTGTTGTTAATAATCAAGAATCACACAAGATTTTAATTCATTCTTTCATCATCATCAACAACATATTAAAAAATGCCATCATCATTTGTTCATCATAAAAACCTGTTGACATCACAAACATCACAAACAACAACTGCATCAGCAATGAGTCCATCACCATCCTCATCATCATCTAAAACTAGTTATAATCATCATCATAATCAATTAAATTCATCATCATCACCATTACAATCAAATCAACAATCATCAAAATATTCACAAAAATCATCACAATTATCATCACAATCTAATAATAATTCAATTTCTAATAATAGTAATCAATTAATTCAAAACTTTTTTTTAATTTTACATTCAAATGAACAAAATGTAGAAAAATTAAAATATATTCAACCATTACAAATAACATCATTATATCCAAATATATTATTTAAAAAATTAATTCAACCAAATTTAACATCACGTGATTGTTATGATTTATTAAGAGAATTTTATCAAATTTTAATTTTACCTGTTGGTATAAATAGAGCAATGGATTTTAATAATAATTCTGGTATTATTTTATTTTTAATTAAATTATTATTAAATTCAAAAACTCAAAAAAAAATTAAAATTTTAATTTTAAATATTTTATCAAATATTAAATTATTAGATTTTAATTCTTTTTATCAAAATTTAGAAGATGGTAATATTTATTTAAATTATTTAAAATATTTTACTAAATTAAATTTAAAATTTAATTATTATTTATTTAATAATATTAATCCTTTAATTAATCAAAATAATTTTAATTTAATTGAAAATAATATAAATAATAATAATCTTAATAATAATAATTTAAAT
>NW_003163184.1:0-849 GCF_000004985.1 Naegleria gruberi | reverse complement strand
TAAATAGTAATAATCTAAAAATACAAATTTATGAAAGTGATGGTATTACACAACATCCATTAATAATTCAAAATAATACTAAAACAGGTAATTCTAATAGTATTTATACAATATTAAATAGAGTAAAACAACATTCATTATATACAATACAATCTAATTACATTTATAGTAATTTAAAAAATGAAATTTTAAATAATTTTGAATCTATAAATAGAAATGAATTAAATTTAATATTAAAATATAATTTAAGATTATTACAACAATCTGAATTTTTATTTCAAACACAAGATATAGAATCAATACATTATATTTCAAGTGTAATTAATGAATCAATTTTACAATTAGATTTAATTTGTTTTAAAGATTCCATATTTGTAAATCAAGTATTTCCAATTTTAAAAAGAATATTTTTAACAATTTTAAATAATAATTTTTTAATTTATAATTGTGGTAATATTTTATTAGAATGTATTAAATTTTTTATTCATCATTCTTATACTTTTATTTTTGATCCAAATATGTTAATTGAAAAATATTTTTTAAATTATTGGAATTTTTTTAAATCAAATATTTTATTACATTTAGATTTATTAAATATGTTAATTTTAAATCATTCTTTTATTATTGAAAATGATTTATTATATATTTATAAATATTCTTTTAAAATTATTTTAAATATATTTTCAATTATACCATATAAGGTATATCATTTAATTCAAATTTTATTACCTTGTTTAATTAATGAACATTCTTATTTAGATATTTTTAATTTTTTAATTAATTTAAATCATCCTATTTTTATTAATCATGTTAATATTTTATTAAAAATTTATTTTAATTTTATTAATG
>NW_003163185.1:6761-7824 GCF_000004985.1 Naegleria gruberi | reverse complement strand
AGTTGCTAATCTACTAATCCTTCAAATTCTCTCTTATCTTTCACTTTAAAGTATGAATAGAGATAGGTTCCAACTACTGTAAATGCAGAAGACAATAATCCATAAGTAGAAACATGAGTATTGTGAACTGCAAATGATAAAAATGATTCCACAACAGATTTCATTGAAATAGTGACAGAAGTAGTCAATGGAGAGGTATAACTAATTAACATGAAATTAGAAATATTTACAACGTATGCTATTAGGGCTGTTGTTGTGAGAATTGCTAAAAACTTTGGTTCAAATAAATAATTAACAGAAATTGCCTTTTCAAATTCTCCTGTAAAATAGCAAACAGGGAATAAAAACAAAATGGCACAAACAACGTTATAAATTAGAATAATCCAATGATTTCTGTGTGAGGAGGACATTAATTTCTTCAAATAAATTGAATAAAGTGCCATAAAGCAACTGGACATCAATCCAAAAGCAAATCCAATCGACTGCATTTTAGAAAGTTGTAATTCTTCAAATCCAGTCATGAAATATCCAATAGCAATCATTAAACATGCTCCAATAATTCTCTTCTGAACTTTTTCTCCCAATAAAACTGATGTGAAAATCACCGTGAAACAAATACTAATACTTCTTGCAGTGTGGTAGGTGTGAATATCTGCATAATCCAAACACAAATTATTAAAAGTAACCATTCCAACATAACACAATGATACAGGAGCTATTTGTACTGCTGTATCAAATTTAAATTCAAAATCTGGTAAGAAACTAAAACAAGTTCTAATTAAATGATTAGTTTTTTTCAACCTTTGAATAAATCAATTACCAACCTATTTAAATTATAAGTACAAATAATACACAACAATGAGACAATCAAATGAAACCAAGCCATAGTTAATGGAAAATGAAATGAATATTCACCCATATCCATCAAGTATTTTGTCAAAAAGACAGATAGAATTGAAGTTACTGAAAAGAAAGAAATGGCCATTCCAATTTGTCTTTTTTAAAACATGGGATTAATACCATTTCAACAAATGATGACTTACAAATTTGATGCTTCTTTCCG
>NW_003163185.1:2644-4464 GCF_000004985.1 Naegleria gruberi | reverse complement strand
GTGTTTGATATTATGTTCAAATTTTTGTAATAAATGGATAATATCGTTGGATTCGTTTTGCTTTATCCAATCCTCGGAGATTGTTATGATACCTTCTCGACTGATCGAAAGATTCTTTCCAAAGTCATACTGAACACTATCTTCTTGACTATCTTCAGGTTGAATAGGTGGAGGTGGTGGTAAATGCTGATTATTTTGTTGTGAACCGTTTTTCGAATCTATTGGTTCGGTGTTTGAACCATTAGTTTGACTCTGTTTAGAAATAGCCTTTTCTCTATTATCCTCTGTGATATCTTCAATAATAGGACTACTTGCTTTGTCATTTGGATTTACTTTTGTTGTAGAATAGTATTTTACAGTTTTTTCAATAACTCGTACGTTACCACTTTTCTTTACGGTTGTTGTGGTTAACATTTCAGTTCCATTGCTGATGACGGTTCTCTTAGTTGTTTTTGGACTTCGTGAGTTGTTGCGAAGTTTAGATCTGTCTGATGAGTTGGAGGTGCTACAAAAATTGAATACACAATCAACATGATTCTGATATGCAAGTTCTTTGCAGTAATCAGTAAAAAGTCTATCCAATTCTCTATCAAGAATAGATTTGTTTCTACCACAAACAGTGCACGAACACACTCTTTGATATTGTTCCTTTGTCTTTTTTAGCAATGAACAGGCATCAACATGAAGAAGTTTTTTCCTTGTGCCAAAGTTTAATGTTCTCCAAAAATCATTTAGAGTAGTGATTTGTGATTCAAGAGTTGTTGATCGTTTGACAGTCTGTGGTTGCGGAGCAGAAGATTTTTCGCTCTTGGACTGACTTTTAGATGTACTCTTTTTCTTACTATTAGAACTCTGTGATGATGAAAATAATGATGATGTAAAATATTTATAAATTTTGTTGTTGTTGTTAGTTAGAGAGAAAAGGAGGCATTATAATAATGAGTAACTGCATGGTACGGAATTCTCTTACCTTTTTAGAGGGCATTTTTTTGTTTTGATCGACGATGAAAAAAATACCTCAACAAGACCATCCTCCGGATACGGAAGGGAGTAATTTGCTTGCTGACAGGATTTTTGTGTTAGAGAGAGCAATTGAAACCTACCAAAAGGAAAACAATAATCTCCGTGACTATCTTCAACAACTTGTAAATATATGTAATGGTCACCCGTTATTGAATAATAATAATAATAATCCCATCAAACCTGTAAATAATAATCTGATCAATACCCAACCATCAGAAAATGAAAATCTATTTATTACTAGAAATCCAGTAAATGTTAGAAATCTACCAACTAGTAGAAATTTAATTAATGGTGGAAATTTCTTGACTGAGACAGTTCAAATATGCGATAGTAATCCTAAAAATAGAACTGTCAGTTATGCTGATATTACAAGATTAGCTCCTATTAAAGCTCAGCCATCTATTAAGAAAACAATAGCAAAACAAAAATCAACAACTAATAAGATGAATGGCTTGCGTGCTTATATAAACCATTTACGTTATAGCACGCTAGCCTTAAACTTGTTGTGGTTCTACTCAAGGTAGAGTAGATGGATTAGATGATGAACTTAATTCATCATCTAACATATTATTATTACTATTATTAGAATCCTCTAACATCTTATTATTAGGATTATTTAACATTTTGTTATCATTATTAGGTCTAATAATATTTGCTTGTTTAAGTATTTCAACTATATTATTAATATTGTTATTAGTGAGCATGAGCTGTTGAGTTAAATCTATAATACTTTTTTCAATTTTATCAATTCTATTATTTGCATTTGTGATATTATTATTATTATTATTATTATATAT
>NW_003163185.1:0-2594 GCF_000004985.1 Naegleria gruberi | reverse complement strand
CCAATATATATTTGCTAATAATATTTTCTAGCATTTTAAGGTGAGTAGTTTTACTGGAAGTAGTATGTGAAAGTGCTAAAGGTTTAGGATTAAAGATTGCTGGAGATGGAAAGCATTCTAATATGAATTTTCCTCCATGACTTCCTTGCACTAATTGATTGAAACACTCTTTATAACTGGTTTCATCAGGGCAAATTACATTAATAATATTATTACAGTATCGATTAACTCTAATGATTACAGAGTCACCGAGTAGGTCTGTAATTTGTTCAACAAATTCGTTAGTAACATCTTTGTAGCAAATTACATTAATTATTTGATTAAGATTGTAATTAGATTTACGTTTGTTAGGTCTAGTATTAGTTGCCATATTTCTTTTCATCTCAAATTGATATAGCCATTAGAGGAGCAATTAGAAGAAAACTATATATGGACAGGAAAACACCAACCAGCTTATTCCACTTACCATTAGAAAAAGGTGGATTAGGACTACCATCTATTGTAGAATTTTCTGAAAGAATGAACCTAAGAACCATGACCTTAATTGCTAACAGTAACAATTTACTCGTCAAGAAAGCTTTCAAACATGGTATCAAGCACTGTGAGGAAACGAAAGACAATATTTATTCGAAATGGCTACTAGTACTAAAAGAATACAACCTCACACTTAAGAAAAATGAAATGAAATTCAAGTTGAAAAAAATCAAAACAGGAAATAATTTTGATATTCACACTGACGGATCAAGACTCGAATCAAAGACTGGAATGGGGATTAATATCTATGATTGCTCCAATATGAACACTCCAGTTAGATCTTTATCCCTCCATATTAATGATCAATATTCAAATAATGTAGCTGAAATATGCTCTATTATTACAGCAGCTAAAGTTATCCCAAGAGACTCCAAGATTAAAATCCATACTGATAGTAATGTGGCAATTGAAGTTCTCAAAGAACGATATAAGGGAAACTTTCTACCACTAAAAAAAGCCTTCTTTAAAACCATTAAGGATAGAAAACTTGAATATGAATTCAAGAAAGTTGAAGCTCATAAGGATAAGGAAAATATCAAAGTTGATTTATTGGCAAAGAATGCAACTCTGAAACCTAAAATCTTTGATATCCGTAAACTACTCTTTAATCAATATATCCTCACAAAGAACGATATTATAATCTTTGACTATAAGAGGTTAACTACCTCACAACATTTAAGGCTAATGCTTGACAAGATAGAGAGTCACCCCAATCACATACCTAACCTAGATTGGAACTCTATCAACGTCAGCTACCTTAAATCCCATTTGTCTCCTAAATCTAAATATTATATTTGGAGAAACTCTTCAAATGCCCACATCAATTTTGGTGAGGGTAAAAGTTTCTGTCATGATTGTAACACAGAATCTGACCTTAATCACTATATTCATGAATGCCCTGCTCTGGATAGTGCCAGATACTTTTGCTTGTCAAAAATATCTGATATTCTTGATCAGAGAGAGTGTAAACTCACTCATATTCAATTCAGACCAGAAAAGCATCACCATGTACTCTTCTTCCACCATTCTGGAACCACATTCTTCGAAGATGGATACGTACAACAATACCCAGACATTGCAGAGAAATGGCCTGAGATCCAGGGAGCCATTTCTAACTTTGTCGGCCGCTCCTATAGATATTATTATATTGACTCAATGTAAATTTACAAATTCAAAGAGAATCTGAATAGATTCGTTATTATTGCAATAAAAGATTTTTTTGAGTTTGGACAAAGATACTCATTGGAAGGTCAATATTCGAAACTCATCGACAGTATACAGAAATTCAAAACGGAATAATTCAAATTGTTGACCATCTCATTACCATTATTTAAAAAAATGTCTCGTGTACCACAAGAAGAAACACTTGTGAACACAAGCAGGAAGGCTACAAATTTTCTCTTCCTTACAGATTACTTGATTGGAGGAGCTTCTCGAGCCATCGGAAGAACATTAACAGCACCAATTGATCGATTCATGATTCTCCTTCATCACCCAGAAAAACCCAAGTTTCCGCAAGCTTGTTTCTTGTTTTGGAGAGGAAATTTACTCAACATGATCAAATCGTTCTTTCCAAATACTGTGGTTTTTAATTTTGCCATCAAGGATTTGATAAAGAGGCAGAATTATTTACCATTTCAAACAGTTGATCAGAGAGGATATGGATTTGTGGTGAATCAGTTTGTGAGTGGTGGTTTGGCAGGTGCTTGTTGTGAATTTGTGAGATTCCCTTTTGATAATATTATGAAATTTAGGGTGGGTCAATTGGGTAGTGGAATGGAAAAGTATTTCGGGTTGTTTAAAGGGGCTGGTATTTCAGTAATGAGCGCAATGGTTTATCGTTCGTTATATTTTGGATTAAATGATTCATTGAGAGAAGTGAATACTTACAGGAATGATTTGGGAGTGAAAGGAGTCATATCTAAATATGGGATAGCTCAATTAGCATCAGCAAGTGCTTGGATTATGAACAGTCCAATTAGCACCATACAAAGAAGAATGATCATGCAACAACAATATTCCCCCAATCAATGGCATTATAATTCCTCAATAGATTGTTT
>NW_003163186.1:12589-14937 GCF_000004985.1 Naegleria gruberi | reverse complement strand
TAAAGAGAAGGAATTGGAAAAAGGCAAACTAGGTTCTGTAGTCCCATTCCTTACTCTCATGGATGAGCATTTCTCTATCATTCCATCAGATAAGCAATACAGAATTCCAAAGGACACTCTGAAATCGAGATCTCACCGAACCTCTTTGCCCAGAGATTTATACTTGGAGATCAAACAAGCAATTGACACCCACTTGAGAATTGCATCTGATTATTCAAACAAAATTACAAAGTACCTTGACAAAAAGTATAAGGATCAAGTTGTTGCTGATAATGCTGATGAAGAGGAGGAAGAGGTTGCTGATCGAATGGTTGAGGAGGAGGAAGAGAATACTGAAGAACCAGCAGAGGAAGAAGAAGCTACTGATGATGGCAATGAGGTCGAGGAGGATAGCGAAGAAGGTTATTGATGAATCATCACACATCATGATGAACAGCAGTCGGGTTGGATTGTTGATAGCTGTTCATGTGTAAATAACAATCATTGTTACTGTTCA
This sequence comes from Naegleria gruberi, assembly GCF_000004985.1. Taxonomy (NCBI): domain Eukaryota; phylum Heterolobosea; class Eutetramitea; order Acrasida; family Naegleriidae; genus Naegleria; species Naegleria gruberi. The sequence goes on along the minus strand of NW_003163186.1, from coordinate 14,441 downwards.
TCTATTGTTCATGTTATTAGTGTTAACTTGATACTTTTATCAAGTAAATCCATTCGTATCCCTCTGCTGCGTATGTAAGTTTTGATAGTAATCACGAAGAAGAACAGTATGGTCCCATTTTTGCTCTGAATTTAAAATTAAAAATCGATCAAAGTTGGTGGTCAGAATGAAAAATTTACAAAATCGATCACAAATAAAATAAAATTCAAGCTTTGGTCACCAAAACGACCAAAACACGGACCAAACAAGTTATTCGGGGCATTAAAAATATTTATAAAAAATATTTTTAAAATCAACAATGTAATTTGTGGTAATGCTGATTTTAGGAGTGGTTTCACATCTTGAAGCTATCAAACTTTCACATCACCATCTCAACATCATCTGAATAGTAGTAATAATAGTAATTTTTATTAGTGGAGTATCATTATGAAATTGGATTTTATTTTTCATCATGATGGAAAATCACAAGCTGGTGTTCCATCATCCGATCATTCGCCATCATCAATACTATTATTGTTTCATTATCAATATAATAGTATTTGTGGAATTAATTTATTTTTCATTAAATTCATCATCCACTGTATCTATTGGACAAGTCGGAAAACTGTCAATATAGTATTGTTTGGAATGGTCAATAGTAGGAGAACTTTCTATGAGCAATTTTGGTCAAGTTTGATAGGGATAGGTACATGTTAATTTTGAAAAAGTACATGGACCATAACTCAACATGTACTACTACAAGTCTTTTAGTACTACTATTTAAATAGATAATAAACGTCATATTTATCATCAGATGAATGAAAACATTGTTTTAACAATAAAACAACAACATTTTCAACACGTGATGAATATTAACATACTACAAGGATTAAAAGAATTTAATGACATTTTGGACAATAAGATGGAAGCACATAATCACTATCAGTGTTAAAAGGCAAAAAGTCCCAACATTCACTTGAAATAGTTTCCAAATTATTCAATTGACCTTTGGTGTCTCTACTTTCAATTCTAGTATCGGAATAAACAATAGCACAATTATAATCTGATGGATATGGATCTGGATATGGAAGTGGTTGGGGTTTAGTTTGAACTGGTTGAACGACCATCACATCAATTTGTGTAGTATTGGAGTTCAATTGCTTTGTACGAATGAATTTCTGGGATTTAATATGATCTTCACTCTTAATTCCGATATCAACATGTCCTTCCAATTGATAATCAGCATCAACACATGAAACCATCAAGTAAGCAGCTTGTCTAGTCAATTGTTTACAGGAACAAGTAGTTTTGTTAAAAACATATTCAACACCAAAGTTAGATGGATAAGTATCCATGAAACCTAATGTAGTTTCATCACTCACCACTTTTCCATTCACTTCAATTTGTAAATCTAAACGATAACGACGATGGAAGAAATCTGGCATGTGTTTTTCACGAATAATCTTCACCCCATCAAAGTGACAATCACCATTTGATGGATTACAGTTGGAAAGTCCCATTCTAGTAACTTTGGCGTGGACAGTGTGAGCACGAGGCATACAGCAAGTATACTTTGGAGTCTTTATGTTAATCTTGGAGTTTTGGCCATGAGAGATGACGGCCAAGGTCATTAACAAGACAGCAATGATGGCAAGGTGGAGTGTTTGCATTTTTTTGTTGAGTGTTATCGAGAGATGTTCAATGCTTGCGCCTGATTTATGCACACTGTGTTTGCGGAGTAAAATTTGTTACAACGGAGAATCTGCGGGAGCAGGAGTTGAAATAATTTTACGCAAGGATTTTTGATACTTCTTCTATAATTTGTACAGTCAACACAACATTTATTTGAAGTTAATTTGATTTTGCATCTGAC
>NW_003163186.1:11431-12539 GCF_000004985.1 Naegleria gruberi | reverse complement strand
TTATCCTAGTTGAGAAGGGAGCTGATGTGGATATTAAAAAGAATGGAATGGATTTGGCCTCTGTTGCAGAAACAACTGAAAATTCAGACATGATTATTTGGGCACGAAAGCTCCTTAACAAATCCGAAACCTATCTCTGTTACAAGTTTGAAGTGGAATATATAGATAACATGTTGAATCTGTATCGTAAGAGATTCAAAATGGTTGTCAATTATTCCGAGAGTGTTCAAGATTTTGTGAAAAAAACCAAGCTCAGATGTGGAATTCGAGGTAGTTACGAATTACAATACTATGATCCAGATTTTGAGGAATTTGTGGATGTTGTGGACATGAAGGATTTACAATTATTGGATGATGAACTCAACCTGATTAAATTGAAGAGAGTCAAGAATACTGTCGATTCAATTCTTCCACAAAGAGCAGGCAATGGAAGATATGAACAATATTTGGGAATGACTCTTGATGATCGATACAAAATTATTCGAATTATTGGAGAGGGAGGATTTGGTATCATTTTTGAATGCCAAGTGTTGAATACACCAGAGGAACCAAATGTGGCAATTAAAACCATAGCTACAGGTAAAAATTCAATTCAGAAACCAACACAAGATGCTGAAAATGAAGCCAATCTTGTCAAGCAATTGGATCACCAGAATGTGGTAAAGATTTATGACACTTTCCAAGTCGATACCGAGCATTCTTCCATGTTTTGCATTGTCATGGAACTGTATAAGGGAGATGTCATGTCCATCATTAGTGAATCCATCAAATCAGCCGCAACTATTCCACTGCCAATTATTTGGAAAATCATTTCTCAAACCACCCAAGCTCTTAACTATGTGCATTCCCAACAAGTCATGCACCGAGACATTAAACCTCAAAACATCTTTATCAGAAGAAGGGATATTGACTCGAATTTGATTGAGGTTGTTTTGGGAGATTTTGGTATTGCCAAAGAGAATGCACACACTACCAAAAATACCTATGCTGGTTCTCTATGCTACATTTCACCAGAATTACTATTGAATCAACCTTATGGATTTGCCACTGACATGTATTCACTTGGCGTGACATTGTATCAAATATTAACATTGGATACTTCTACTTC
>NW_003163186.1:10344-11381 GCF_000004985.1 Naegleria gruberi | reverse complement strand
CTTGAACACAAATTGATCAAGAATACCCCTTGCTTTCGAATAGATTTCTACAATCTTGGTATGAANCTTGCTTTTTATCAACATTTTCACCACAAATAACATTCTCGAATTTCTTGTTATATTCCGCACGATATTCTTCAACTTGATTCATGAACATGAGAGATTCCACCGAACGATTAAGCTGCAAATATTCATAGAATAAATCACGAGTTTCTTTCGAATCCATCATTTCTTCAAAAACAATGGCATAATTCGAAACATCAAAGTCACTATTTACACTGCTAGGTCTTTTCTTTGAAGAGGATGACGATGTAGAAGAAGATGATGTATTGGTTGGTGTTGACGAGGAAGGAGACACAACGGTTTCGTCTAACGTTTTATTCCTCTTGAATTTCATAGCTTACGTTGTTTTAATTTTTTAAAGTGTGTGAAAGACGTCAAAGCTTGTGATTTTACAATTTAAAATGGCGATTCTGGACGAAAGAAGGAACAAGTTTATTTATTTGACTTGAAAAGTGATACTGTGCACAATTCTTTAGAAACCAAGTGATGAAAGGACAATTGAACCTAAATTCTAACAAATTGGAAGTAGTTTCCAATGATTATTCAAGTTCTAGACTAATCTAAACTACGGTAGTTGTTTGATTGTGCTGACATTATGTTGTTGGAGATGACACTGTTCAACATCAACACATGGTATTGATTTTGCCGAGATAATCTTGTTGGCCAAGATGTCAGCAGTCTCTCTGTTGAAAATGTTAAGCTATGATTAATGAAATATATCGCTGGTTAATTGACTGAACTTCAATTAATTCCAAATTCCGAATTGTTGTTGATGTTCAAATTTGTGAGGAGCTAAGCTTTGACGTCAAAGAAATTGAACATGTTGTAAGTGTTCAATTCAATGAAGCAGTTGTGCTGTTTTAATACTCGGAACAGGTTAAATTAGTACTAAATTAACGGATTTTGTTTCAAAGTGTAGATTGCCATCAATTCATAATTGAAAACAGCTGTTTGATATTCATCATAATTAATAA
>NW_003163186.1:8187-10294 GCF_000004985.1 Naegleria gruberi | reverse complement strand
TCACTTCTTCTTTTATTTATTATCACCTCCGAAAATATTCTTCAGAAAATATCTACATTGATTATTATTTAATGATAAATTATTATTACTTTGAATTAATCCGAGTCCGAATCGATAGTATTTTTGTTGTTTATGATGAACAGCAATCGAACGTAAATGATGCTGAATAAATGTATTTGAATTTTTGAACATTTTTTTTAAAGGCTAAAATTTAAAAATGATTGAAAAAAGTTTATTGATTATCAAATTTGTTAGTTTTTATAATTTTCATATATTGATTGGTATTATATAATATTCAAATATTTGAATATCAATAAATAACCAATAATATTCAAAGAATACACTTTTAAAAATTAATTAAAAAAAATAAATGAACTCAACCAGCAAAATTGAAGGTAAATTTTCAAAGCCTTTGAAATAATACCAACAACAATACAACAACACCACTATATTGATCGAATGAATCAAATTATCAGATATTCCATGTACAATATTAAAATCCAAACTTGAAAATTCAATTAAAATTGATGAAGAATTTAAATCATCAAGCCTTTCATCAATTAAAGTATGGAATGTAATTGAATTGACTGTTTCTCCGTGTGCTAAATATGCTTCATTTCCATATCATGATTACACTCCGTATGCTCAATTTATTTCAGTGGATGATTTAATAGAGAAGGAATTAAAATTAGAGAAGGAAAATGTAAAATCATTGTGTTCATCATGTCTAATGAATCAATCGTGTGATGTTTCATCTTCATGTAATGGAGTTTGTATTGTTACTAGAAATGTCATACTTTCGAATAGTCATGCTGGAACACATGCTGATCAACCTAAACATTTTGAAAAGAATCCAATTGTGGAATATTTTCACACTCTTCAATATAATGGAGCTTGTTTAGTATTAAATTTAGTGGAAGAATTGAAGAATAATTTGGAAATTTCAGAAGAAATGTTTCGAAATGCAATTGAAAAGAGTAAAATTCCAAAAGATAAAATTCTCAGATGTATCATCAAGACTCGATCCAATCAACCAAGTGATGAACAAGAATGGACCAATGATTTTGCACATTTTCATCCAAGTGCAGCTGAATATTTATCAAGAGAATTACCTAATCTTCTCCTTATTGGAATTGATACACCATCAATTGACCATCCTAATAAGGCACCAATTATTGAACATTCACATGGTAGATTTTGGAATGCTAGAATTGCAATTTTGGAAAATTTAAATTGTGAAATGATTTTTTCTCATACTACTAACAGTAGTGATAATAGTATTAATAGTAATAGTAGTATTAACAATAGTATTGAAGGATATTTACAAACAACTTTCAATCCATTACAAATTTCACAAGATGCCATTGGATGTTTTGTCAAGTTTTATCCTTCACATCAATAGAATGTTATATCTTTCAACAATAATCTTTTCTACTCTGCTTCTACTACTAGTTGACATTTATTAGTAGTTAATGACAATATAAAGATTAAAGATTAATTTACTGTAAATATGGATTCTTAAAGATGTCAGGACTCTATTCATCTACAGATTTGCCGTCTTCGAACATGAATGGACATTCAATAAGAAAAAGCCAACAGTCAGGTACGGAGTATGATTCACACAATTTAACACGTTAAAATTAATTGGGCGGGAAAAGTTTGCTTGTCTTTCAAACTTGTCAATCAAAATTTTGCTCATCAATCAAACATTTTAACTTGACGTATGTCATCTTTTTAACGGGCAAGCCAATCGTTGACAGGTTTTTTCTCTTCACCACAACACGTGTAAGCAACAACTGCCACACACATCAATGGACAAGTATAAATCCCTGTCATCAAGTTGTTTTCACACAAAAAAAAACACAAGAACAAAATGTCCACTAACGTTGCTCCAGAAATTGATGCTGCTTGGGAATCCTTGAAGACTGAATCCATTAAATGGTTCACTTTCGTCCCAGAAAAGACTGGTTTGATCATGGATGCCACTGGTACTGGTGATTGGGATGAATTCTTGGGTTCATTCGGTCCATCTGATGTCAAGTTTGGTATTTATCGTGCTGTTGCTGTTGATGATGATTCTAGAAGAACTAAATTCGTTTTAGTTGCT
>NW_003163186.1:6047-8137 GCF_000004985.1 Naegleria gruberi | reverse complement strand
TGAAAAACCATTCCGACAACGATCAATTCACTTCCGAGACAGTACATAATATTTTGTTAATATAATAACAATATTTTCGCGCTTAATTTTTTTTTTAAAATTTGAAAAAAATCAAACAAAAGAAAATACAACATGTTCAATCATATGGGATTGGTGCGAAGATTTGGTCATTCGTTTGGTTATCATATGCATGGACGGGATTATTCTTCGAGTGATGATGACTCTGATTATTACTCTGATGAAACTCAACAGGATATAAATCAAAAGGCAGAGGCTTGGCCAACATATACATCAGAGGAATTATTACAACATTTAAAGGAGATGAGAAATAGAGTGATAAATCAAGCCTCTTACCGAAAGGAGCCATGTAAAACACTTGTACAAAATTTAATTGAAATGTATAAAACAGTATCAAATGGAAAGGAGTGGAGTTTTGGCTGTACTGAAGATGATACTTTTAAAATTGAATCAAGTGATGATGAAATGATTGTAAATTACAAAATATGTATGATGGCTGCCGAGGCACTTCCGAATGCTTTCCTATTTGAAGAAAATAACCAGAACACAGCAAGAGGATTTTTAAAGCATATCTATTGTTTGGATTCCACATTCGGAACAAACATGTTAAATTTCTTGAATGTGGCAATAGGTCAGACTGAACAGCCAATAACACTTTATACCACACAATCAATGAAAATACCTGATTGGAAGATTTCACTCTTTGTGGCAACCATCAAGATTGCAGAAGCAGGTGTACCAAGTTTACAGGTCAAATATTTCTTAAAACATTTCAAGTCTCTAATAGTTACCTATTATAATGCATCTAACTGGGAAGGTAGTTATATTGATATGAATGACATGGATTGCATATTATTAGATTTAATTTACAAGTCAAAAGATGAGGATCAAAGATCAATGTGTATAACAAGATTAGGAAAGACTGCTTATCAACATATAGACAATCCAAAAATACCTTCAATTCGTGAGGCTTATAAATCAGCCAAAGATTTACATCCCTTCTTTACTCTCTATCAGGAAGTTTCATATGATATCAATGTTATAGAAAAAGAAAGCATCAAAATATTTCCAAAAGAGGAAAAGTACAAGAGAGTTAGAAAGATAATTTCTATAATGGAAATAATTGATCAAAGAGGTGATAATAATATTGTTGAAAGCATTTCAAGCTTCTTAACGAGACTATTGAAATATTCTGATGAAGAATTAGTAATAGATTGTTTGAGAGCTCTTTCATCACCGAGTAATAATCAAAGGTTAGTAGTGGATCATATTATTTCTTGCTAACATGTTTTCAACAGAAATTTTTCTAGATGTAAGAATGTTGTTCAAGCTATATTGCCATTGCTAGAAAGGGAATCTTTAATAGTAAGAGAGGAGGCATATAATTGTGGTGCCAAACACTTGACATTTGATTATGCATACGACTCTCAGATAATGCACAAGATTTTGAAAGCCTTTTCTCTCAATCCAATACCAAAAGTTAATTATCTGAAAATATTCACAGCAGCATTTAAGTATTGTTGTACAGAAAGTATTTTTTCAGAAAAAGCTCTCGAGGTTATTCAAAAAGTAGCTGAATGTATGAAAGAGCAGGACTATTTTTTACAGGTTGCCGACAGTATTCAGGCCTTGCTGAACATACCTGCTCTGCCCTCTGTTTTTAGTGAGACACTTGTACGTCCACTTGATGAGATTGTTCGTGGAGCAATAGATTCTAAATCTTTGGAAGTAGTGGATATTGTTCAAAAATTGGTTGAGTCCTTGTTGAACACAGAGCTTACTAAGTTGGTTTTCAAAAATTTAGGAAATATTGTCCATAGAAACAATCTACCTGAAACAAAAGAATGCGAGGATCGATTGAATGAAATATCAAAGCATTTTCAAATTCCAGAAATGTTGGGTTTTTTAGTTGAGAATGATAGAGAGTTATCACCAATTGTAGTGAGCTTCTTTTTTGATGTCAAATTTTTTAAGGGTGTTCGTATTCATCCTGAAATAGGAAATGAAGAAGTTATTGTTAAATCTCTTGCCAAATCCAAATCTAAAGACGCTCATATCACGTTGGGACGTAT
>NW_003163186.1:0-5997 GCF_000004985.1 Naegleria gruberi | reverse complement strand
CATGGGCCAGTTTGGCTGTCCCTGTGGATTCCTCTATGAAAATGATACCGATGTATTATCTGAGCTTGTTTTAACAAATTTTTTAAATATTTTAGAGCACAATCTAGATGTAAGACCAAAACATTTGAATGTTGATGACATTTTTGATGCTATAACAGATTGCATTTCATTCAATGAGTCGAGAAGCCTGTATGTGACATCCCTTTTGAAAAGGATTACACAGCAATTAGAAGTACAGGTTAACACAGACAGCATGGAAGAAGACACATCTGATGAGGATGATGATTATAACTCTGATGATTCTGATGATCTTGATATGGGTTATATATATGGTAATTACTATGATGAAGATGATGACGATGATGATGATTCTGATGATCACATTTTTTAGTATTAAAATGATATTGTCTCAATATATTTTGTACACACACCTTAAACCATTGAGTTTATAATCGATTGAGATCTCAAAGTGACAATTTACAGCTTACATTCTAATTGCAGACTAAAACCTAATCTATTAGTGTTTTTGTCACTAGTCAAGGGCGGATTACTTTCCATTCTAATTTTTTCACACTAACAAAGCCAACACTGGACAGATTGACATGTTGCTTTAGTCAAGAAATACCTTGGAGCGCAACAGGAATGGTGAGGCATGGAAAAGGTACGGTGTGTAATAAAAATAGAATTGGCAAGGAACAGCGAAGGTTTGGTGACTTATTTTTAAGAAACGACCAAGGTACGGCAGAAAATAGGAACGGGAATAGGTATGCAAACAAGGCATGGATATTTTTAAAATTTTTACAAGTCAGTTCCACCATTGAAATCCTTGCTAATTTTCTATAAAAGTACAAATAACACTTATTTAACAATAAATAAACAATATGAATTTTAAATTAATCGTAATATTATAGAATGAGTCCTTTATTACATAAATTTAATTTTTTACCTGAAAAGGTTGAACAACTATCGAATAAATATATTATTATTTCAATATTAAATTTTTTTATTGTAAAAGAATTTCAAAATTTTTAAAATTTATAATAATTCATGATTAACATAAATTGATTCAAGTAAAACTTGGAATCAATGTAAACAACTTGGCATCTAGCATTGATATCTTTCCAATCAACGTTTAAATTGGAAGATTTCACTCTATTCAATTTTCTGAATTGACATACTTGGTGATAATCATTTGTAACAATCCACACTTTTCCAAATTTAACTGTATCTTTTGTATGTGATTGAATACATCCTATGTATAATTTTCCTTCTTGTTTAAACATTAAGTATTGATTTGGAGCAATTGCTTTAAACCATTGTTTTGATTTCTTTCGTAACCAAGGATATTTAGCATTAAGACTGACATGTAACTTTTCAAATGCTGCACCCCGCTTTTCAACATCCTTATGATTCGATCCATCATTAAACTTTTTAAAAAGTTTGTGTTTCAATTCGAATAATAAAGCCCAAAAGTATCTAGGACTTCCCCATTCTTGACAATCTTCAAATAAATGAGTTACCCAATGGAAATTAACATTATGACATTTGTTTGGATATAATTCAACATAATGTTCTCTGAATTGGAGGAAAATAGATTTGGATTTTTCAATAGAAAGAATTGTTACCTCATTTCTTAATAACATACTCGTCCATGCAATATGTTCTACCCAACAAACAACATGTCTAGTTCTTTTTTCTTGTGAAATATGTTTCAATTCCTTATTTGAATAAATTAACTTGTAAATTATTGGAATACTATAAAAACCAAATTCTAAAAATTCGTCAGCTGAACAATTCAAATAATTTGATGCTCTCATTCTAATTGATTCTCCAGAACTTAAATAAAACTCATCTATAATATCCTGAAAATCAGAAAATAATCTTGGGTATGAAAAATATTCTATTAATGCAGTCAAATGTCTTCTTAATTCACCTTGAACAAACACATGCATAAAGTCAACTGTTGAATTCTTAAATACGTCATGATTTCTTAGCTTATACAATGGGTTATCTTGTTTTTCAAGTGTAACACCATTTTTTTTCATTTGAGTGAGCTTTCTTTGTACAGTATTGTAATCAAATTTTGAATCAATTAATTCAATTTCTTGTTTTGATAATAATTTAAACCCTTTTCTTTCCTTTTTAGGTGTTGTTTCAATACTTTCATGAATTGAAACAGCTTCATCTACAGTTCTAATGCTAAATGTATGTTCTAAAACTGGTTCATCTTCCATATTATCAGTTTCTTGATTTTCTTCATCTTGATCATCTTCTTTTCCTGTTTCTGGATTGAAATAATTACATTCTTCATCAATATCATTTGGATTGTGCGTTTGGAGATCAGTTTCAACTTGCAATTCTTGTTCTGTTTCCGTTTCATGTTCTTTACAGGGCTTTGGTATAAATTGTTTCAAATTTAAAGACGGATTCTTGAAACAGAACTCATTGTATGAATCAATTAATTCATCTGGAGTTGAGCTGTACATATTTTTTGGACAATGACATCTGGAGCAAAGATATTGTTCCATGAATAAAGTAAACCATCTTTGAACTGAATCCCAAATCCAAGGACCTAATACGTATTGAAGAGATACTTCTTTTTGTAAACCTGAATGTTTCACAATAAATGTTTTCCCTTCAATTTCATTATATTCATTAACAAACATTTCCAACATTTTAAATAAACCCTTAATATTTCTACATTTCCCAAGTAATGAAATGGATTCCATTGAGCTTGTCATAAAATTATGTTCAAAGTTGAATAAAGTAAAATAAAATCCAGTAACTTGACTTGTACCTGTTCTATTCTTTTGATATTCATCTAAATATGGAGCAAATACAATAGGAGTTGAATCAATCTTGTTGGCAATCTTCATGAAACCATTTGTTTTGAATGGTTGTTGTTCTCTATTGAAGTTAAGAGCTCCATCTTTAGTATAAATATTATTAGAAATAAAAGGATCTGCAAGCAGATTGTTGATAGTTTCCCTTAAACTATAATAAACAAAATCATTATCATCTAGTGGTGAAATAGGTTTTTGAAAATCAATAGGTTTTCTACAAATAGAATCATAAGAAGGAATATTAATATCCTTTAAAGCAAATATCTCAACAACTCTTTCATACTGAACTTTTGACAATCTGTCATTTTTAACTAACATGAACAGACTCCATTCAAATTCATCTTTGAAAGGAGCATATTTTGATTCGAATCTATTATGAATATGTTCAATTTCAATATTATTTTCAATTTGTTTTGATTCAATTATTGAACTACAATCAAATAAATCTCCAATAACTTTCTTATATGATTCTTCTAATTCATCACCAACTTCCTTAACTGATTTATCACTATTGGGCTCAAATATTAATGTTTTTGAATTTTTGCTCATTTTCCAAACTGCCCAATAAGCATTTTCATCTGTTTGTGCACCTTCTGGAACGTGCCTAAAATTAATATTATTGTCATTCTGTTGTACGGAATGGTTGCAAGAATTTGATGTTAGTTGATCTAATGAATCAATATGAGGAAGATGATTATCAATTATATGTTCCATTATTGTTGCTTCTTCAGAGGTTATCACATTACAACAATTGAATATACTATTTCTATTTGTGTGCTCACTTTTCAAATGTTTCTTTAAAGTGGTTGCATTTGAAAAAGACTTTGAACAAAAGGGGCATATTAAGGTGGTAAATGAATCAAAATTTTTACATTCTTGATTTTTACACCTAACTTTAATTGCCCTATGAAAATGAGATTTTTTGTTACTTGAACTACAAATTTTGACATCAGTTGATGATTTCACATAATTATTACAACTAGAACAATACAGTTTTGCTTTTCGAGGGTCAACCCTGTGTGAAAACAATATTTTCGCTTGTGGAATTTTCATTTATTTTTTTTTCCAAAATTTTGCCGATATTTTAAAAATAGATTGTAAAGTGTTCATATCACCACTGCCAGAGAAAAGTAGAAAAACAACAACAAAAAAATATCAGTAAGTTAACATCAATATTCGACTCACTTTCGACCAGACATGCCAGCAAGATCACAACCAACCCCTTCAAATCAATATACCTCACCAAGATCAGCATCTGATCAAGAAGAATCTGATCAAGAATCAACTCAAAACAAACAAACTTCACAAGGTACACCACAAAAGAAAGTATCAAAGAGTAAGTATTCTATCTAATTATTACCAGTGTGATAATTCTTATTGACAGAAAGAACAAAAAGAATTATACCAAACCTTTCCGATACAAAATTTGCAAGTTTAAATCATACTAGATTAAAAAAGGTTTGGCAAACCAAACATAAAGTGTAAGTTATTCGTATAATTATTAAATTAAATACAGAATAGGTTTTCCAAAGGTATTATTCAAGGTTTTTACAAATATGTACAAAAACAAGGTTCGGATTTTGTACTAGATATTTTAAAGAAGGAAGAATTGTTAGTGTCATTAGCCCATCACTTTGTAAAATTATTTTCAGAAACTTTGGAAGCAAGAAGTGAAGAAGAGCTTACTGAAAGAGAAGAAGAAGACTTGAAAGAAATTGTATGTTAATTTTATTTATTTTTAATTAATTTTAATTATTTTTCAAATATTTTAGGGTTTGCATTATTGGATACTGAAGAATTTATTACAGAATTTCAAAGGCATATCAGAAACAAATCAAGTGCTAATTGTAACAGAAGAATTAATAGACGAAATAACATTAAACCAATAAATTTAGATTAATTACATTTATTTTAAATTTTTAAAAATTTAACATTCCAAAATTGGATTCACCAAATATTGCTTTAACTAATGTTGTTTCTCTTTGTATTTCTTTTCTCGAGTCTGTACTTGTTTCTTATGACATTACTCTATTTGTTTCTTTTACAATTTCTCTTCATGTGCTTATTAATGTTTCTTTTACAGTTTCTCGTTAATGTGCCTATTTATTGATTCTATTCAAATTTCTTTTCATGATACTTTTCCGTTCCTTTTTTTGTGTCTTTTCTCGTTTCTAGGTTGAGATGAAAGAAACACAAAAAGAAATAAAAATAGACACACAAAAGAGGTGCGGTCAAGGTACGACAAAGGAACGTTAAAAATAACACAAAAAGACCGTGCCTATTCTGCATCTTCTACGTTACTATTGCTCTCCAAGGTCGAGCCACATCAGTACTGAGGTTGGAGACAACTTGGGAACCTGTGGTGCTGTAGTCTTTTTCTTAGCGTCATAGATTGAAAACAAGATCTTGATTGCTTCTGATTTGATGATCCATAAAAGCTGTAATCCCAATTTATCGAAAGGTGTTGATGATTTCTCCCGAGAACCTTTTAGAAGGACATTTCTTTTTGTGGCCTTTTGATTCTCGATATTCATGTTGACCTTTCGTCGATTAAAAAATGGCTAAATTAAAGTGGGTAATGTTGCTTACATTGTTTCTGTATTGTGTTTGTTGTTGTGTTGTGAATGGTCATTCATTTGTCAGTAAAACATTTGATCAATTGGATTCGACACTATCTCTTGTTTATGTTAATGATTACTTGACAGCTGTTGTGTGGAAAAATGTGTCAGAAAATTACAATTTAACTTCATCAAAAGATGTAACAACATTAATGAAACAACACAATTTACTCGATATTGCATTTATTCCAGCATCACTAAAAATGTCAACACTTTGGACGAAACTTAATTCAGATTTTAATCAAAAAAGAATTGTTAATTTTTATGGTTTCGTAAAGGGATATGGGCAGAGATTTCACATTTTAGAAGATTTTGATATGATCATAACATCGAGGAATTTGTTTTTGGAAATGTTTAGAAATTATCATAGAGGAAGTGGAAAGAGAACACCTGTTGGTCATTTATACGAAACTTCTGACTTTAACTTTATTGATCTTTATCCATATTCTGTTTATCAAGTGGATGAAAATGCAACTGGATTGAATTTAAGTATTTCAGTTAGTCAACCATCTTGTGGAATTCATCATCACTTTAAC
>NW_003163187.1:12059-14026 GCF_000004985.1 Naegleria gruberi | reverse complement strand
TTTTGTTCTGGAATGTCATCAAAGGAAAGCAGTGTTCCTTCTGTAACTACAGGTGTAGAATCTTCATCCTCCTCTTCGTCTTCATCCTCTTCAAGAACTGGTTTTCCTCTTTCGGATGTTAAAAGTTCAATGAAATTCTTCTTGGCCGTCACATTATGTACCTTAGATGCTTGGAATCCAATACCTAGGAAGGACAAGAGCAACATTGTCACATTCAACCCAGCAATAACAAATGGATAACTTGTGAAAGTACCATCATCAGTGACAGAAATCTCATTTGTACATTTTCCAAAGTAATTCTTGAATCTCTTCTTGTAATGTTTGGAGAAGTAGAGTAAATTTCTCAACCCAAGAATACCTGCTCCTCTAAAGTCTGTTATTAATAATTATTCCGATCCAATTATTGATGAAATTGAACAAGTAAAGTTATGAAACATTATTAATAAAACAATAGTGATTACTTACCAGTTTCTGGTTTTGTGTTTTGGAATCCCAAGAATTTCCAATGTTCTCCCTCAGTTAAAATAGTCTTCTTCTGAGTACAACACTTGTAGAGTGAGAATAACAGTTTTTGATGTTTGTCATTCTCAATGTCGAACTTTTTAGAGCAATACTTTTTGAATTGTTCCAAAATTTGCTTCTTTTCAGGTTCTAAATAAATCTCTGGAGATGGGAAATCACCTCCTGCTCTTGGATTTGCATTGGATTGATTCTGTCTGAAATTCATTCCCGAGACGGCACTTGTCAATCTAGATCCTCCAATATTGGCAGTTTCTGTAATTGATGAATAAATATACTTTAACATATCGGCAATAACTTGCAAAATGTATGGACCACTCTCTTCGTTTTGTCTCTTTCTTGCCTGTTCATAATAATTATTCTTCATGGTACCAATACGTGGATCATTAGAGTATGATGATGATGATGAATTTTCATATGATTCCGAAATTGATGGCATACTATTAACCTTTCCCATATCTCTTGAACTTATTCCCTTGTATTTATCAATATTACTATTCGATGCAGAGTAATTCAATCGATTATTATCATAATTATCTGATGTAACAACAGGAGAGGAATCACCATCATATATACCCGATGATTGATAACCTCCTCCAACAGGAGAACCTGTACTCGATGTTGATGATTGTGTTCTTGTGTGTTGTTGCTTTTTTCCATATCCAAAAGTTACATTTCCGCCACCACCACTCCCTGTACTCCCCGTACTCGATGATGAGAATGTTCTATTATGTTGATTCTTTGTCTTGCTACTACTCTTCTTCTTGGTCGATTTCTTATGTTCAATAAAATCAGAAGTTTCCTCGTCATCATCATCCAATAATTTCTTTGGTGATGGATCGGAAAACTCGTCCATCAATGCTTCTCTTTTTCTCATGTTATTGTTATTATTGGTTCTCTTTATTTACACTTTCAAAATCGCTAGCCTTTGATCTTCTTCTTGGAGTGAACAAGTTTGCTTGATTTTTCTTTTGTTTTGGTGACAAGTAATTTTTTCTAGCTAAAATTTTAGTGATGAAATTTCTGGCTTGTTGATTTCTCGGAGATTGTTTTTGGTGACGTTGTTGCTTGCATCATCATTGTGATCGCATTACAAAATAAATATGCAATTAAGGAGTGAAAAGACAAGACTTAACACCAACGGAAGGAATATGATAACTTACATTTAATACATTTAATTCTGTTGTTAACAAAAAAGACTACAGCACCACAGGTTCCCAAGTTGTCTCCAACCTCAGTACTGATGTGGCTCTACGATGCTTAACTTCTCAAATCGGACGGGATGAGGTGCATTCATCGTGATATGGCCGTAGCCATTCGATTACTTAAAGTGTGAAATATAAATGTATTCACTCCTTTTTCTTTACCTTTGTTTTCTTTCTTTAAACTAACCTTTGGTCCATTGTCATATTTACAATAGTCCCACAATAAATAGAAAACCTGCTACA
>NW_003163187.1:9481-11016 GCF_000004985.1 Naegleria gruberi | reverse complement strand
TTCTTTCTTTCTTTTCCTTTCTTTCCTTCTTTTCATGATTCAATTTCTTCTTCATTACTCTGAAAAGAATTGGTTTATCTTGTGGAATTTCTTGAATTAATTTCATCATTTCAGAAAAATCATTTTCATTATTAATTATATAAATTGTTTTTCTCTTCTCAGAAGATGGAACAATAGCCTTGATCTTGAAAGTGGATAATAACACTTCATCAGAAGAAGTAGCAGATGACAAATCTTGAACAAATTCTCTAACAGATTCATTCAAGCCTCCGAAATTAATTAATTGGAAAACCTTTTCAATACTTTCTTCCTTGTTCTTTCTCATGATTAATTTACCAGTGAGAGTATTATTATTATTATTATTAGTACACATTTTCTTTCTTATCAATTGTTTTAGATTATTATTTAAATAATTGTTTGATTTGTTTTTTTTGTTGTTGAAAAATGAAAATAGAAAGTGCGGGAAATTACCACAATAGCAAAGTTCACCATCTCTCCAATAATAGTTTTTTTGTAAGGTTACAATAACTTTTAATGTAGGTTGGTTGTCAAACATTAAAAGTCCGACCATCTGGTTCAATACCATGATTTGTTTGCATACTTTCATAGATTTGAAATCCTTCCTTAATTAATCCACAATGACTACATGCATTCAACACTGCAGCAAATGTGGTGCCATTAGGGGCTATATTCATTTCTTTGAATATCCTAATAGCTTCTTTACCCTGCCCATTCAAAGTTAATCCAGATATGAGAATGTTGCAAGTGATAATATTGGCTTGATTTCTTAATTCTTTATACAGTTCTAGAGCTTTTTCAAAATTTCCAACATTCAAGTACATATTTAGCATATTGAAGAGTTGTATATTTGGTTTATGTCCAAAATCTTTCATTATATGTGAACTCTACCAGCCAATTCTCTCATACTGTACTGGGCACAGAAATCAATAAAAGAAGAATGAAAAGTTTCCTTCATCGTGATGATTATTTGATGCAATTCCATTGTAATTTTCATAATGATCATGATTTAAAGAGACCCCCCGGAAGAGTTAAAGCAAGCATCATCAATTAGAATTCCTGTCAAATGAATATCAAAGAGAATATCCAGAGCCCTTTCAAATTGCTTTTCTGAGAGAAAACACTTGATAAGACATGTATAATGGAAGATATTTGGTTCAACTTCATATTGTTTCATCATTTCAAAATATTGTTGACCCTTTACACTATCGTCGTTTTGCATGTCTTTGCACATTGTTAAAATAATTGTAAATGTTTTTTCATCAAACTTGTAATTTTTCGTATTTTCATAGAATAGATTGAGAGCATTATGAATTAAACCATCCTTGTAAAGAGCTGACAATGTAACATTTAACACGGCCACATCTTGTCCATTGTACCCACCAAAAACATCCAATACTGCCTGGGACTGATTGAACAACCAAGCATATTAATTAATGACACTACCAGAAAGGGATCAGACAAAAAAGAAGGTAGATTTTCAACAATTTCTTGATGTAAACTTTTGCATCATACAA
>NW_003163187.1:6426-7673 GCF_000004985.1 Naegleria gruberi | reverse complement strand
AAAATGAGACCTTCTCCAAAAAGGCAGAATTCATTGCTAAGGGCCGTACAATCAACAGCATATAACTAGTTCACAGAAAATTTGGAGTTGCCTTCTTTACGGAAACAAATCTTGCTAATCCTTTAACACCTGCAGAACAAGTTCAATAGAATCCATTACGTATTATGATAGGTGTCAATTATGTGATCTTCTTGATCTGAATGAACCCTTAAACTCAGGACAATGTATTGCTGGCAACTATGTAGTGAGTAAGAAACGAGATGCTTTGATACAAAAACCAAGAAGGTTTGTCAGGTTGAGTCCTTTTCTAATGACTTTTATTCAATACAGCTTGCTATTGAAGATCCGAAACGTATCATTGAGATATCAAGGAAAAAGGTTCCGTGTGTTATTCTTGACCCTTCCAAACAGGCCTATTCCAGTTCATTACAACAATCAATACATTTAATATAGACTTTATTAATTTCAAGACTTGGTGAAATTTCAAATAGTTTCGAAAAAATTTACAAGTCGAGCTTGGGCAATTCTACATTTCGCTCACATCGCAAAAATCCATTAACAAAAAATCGTTAAAAGTCAAGCCAGCATTTGCGAAAAGGGTTTAGCGGGAATAACGTAAAAAAAACCAAAAAATCGTACTTGGCAGCTGATTTTTCGAATATGTAGTGATAATTATCACTAATGATGATACTAATTATTATTATATTACAAGCACGGAATGCAAACAGGGAACTGTATTTAAATGGAATTTAAATTTCCAAATATTGAAAATTGATGATAAATTAGAATTTATTTATTTCTAATGGTCCGTTAATTGCTTTTTGATGTAACTGTTTGATGGACACAGACATGTTTTCATAATGAATCAATCTGATGTATAATTGTATGGTGCTAGCATTCTAGCTAAATGAAGTTAAATGAAGTTATTTAATACTTCTTCAAGAATTACGTAATCTGTATATGTGCATTACCTGAAAACACATCTAGCTCATTATTGTATTTTAAATTCTAACGGTACACTGCTTAATATTTCTATTTATATCCAAATTCTCTATCAAGTTTAAATCAGAAAGTTTCAAACAATGGATTAGAAAATAATTCTTAGATTCATTCCAAACGAAAGTCTACAACAAAACAACTACAAAAAAACATGTTGCATCCCAATGCTAGCATAAATCAATTGAATAATACTAACAACAACAATATTGCCATAGAAGAGGATTCAATCTCTATTGCTAGTACTTCAC
>NW_003163187.1:0-1975 GCF_000004985.1 Naegleria gruberi | reverse complement strand
CATCAGAGGGCGACTCAAAAGTTCGAAGCATTTTGAACGCATCTGTAGATGGAGCAGTGATGTGCAGTGGAGAGAAGGTTGATATTGAAATATTCAATCCAGCAGCTCAAAAGATATTTGGATATAATCAAACAGAAACGAT
Organism: Naegleria gruberi; assembly: GCF_000004985.1. Lineage (NCBI taxonomy): Eukaryota > Heterolobosea > Eutetramitea > Acrasida > Naegleriidae > Naegleria > Naegleria gruberi. The sequence goes on along the minus strand of NW_003163187.1, from coordinate 1,833 downwards.
TGGCAGATCATTGTATCAATTATTTGAAAAGAATGAGCAATCGAAAATTAAAAACCTCATTGATGAAATGTTAGTGAATGCAGCAAGAGGTGATTCGAAAGGAGATTCTATTGAATTGGAATGTATCAGAAAGAATCAAACAAGCTTCCCATCACGTGTCAATATTTTTGCCACTCTTCACAATTCTCAAAGTATTGTCACTTGTTTCATTAAGGATATTACAACAGAGAAGAAACATAATTCATTATTGACAGAAGAAAAGAAACATTCTGAAGAATTATTATTGAATATTTTACCAAGTGCAGTAGCAAGTAAATTGAAATCAGGAGAAACTTATATTGCAGAGAAATTCAATGATGTTTCATGTTTTTTTAGTGATATGGTTGGATTTACAAAATTAAGTACTGGAATTCAAGCATCTGAATTGGTTCAAATGTTGAATGAAATTGTAATTGGATTTGATGATTTGACAGACAAATATAATTTGGAAAAGATTAAAACGATTGGAGATTCATATTTTTGTGTGGGTGGATTACATGGATTAAATGCACAATCAGATCATCCTGAAAGAATTTTGAGATTTTCCATTGATACATTTGATGTTTTACAAAGATTTAATTCCAAATCAGGAAAACAACCATCTGAACAAATTAATATTCGTGTTGGTATTAATACTGGAAGTGTTATTGCAGGTGTTATTGGGAGGAAGAAATTTGCCTATGTATGTTTTTAATTTTAACATTTTTAATTTAACAATGGCAATGTGTATTATTTGTGTACATTTTCACTTATTATTATTTGATTATTAATTGAATATTAATTAAATAGGATTTATGGGGAGATACAATTAATACAGCTTCAAGAATGGAATCTAATTCAATTCCAGGAAGAATTCAAATTTCCAGATCAACCTATGAAAGAGTTTATGATTTGGGTTTCACTTTTGAAGAAAGACATTTAAATGTGAAAGGAAAAGGTGAATGTATTGCTTACATGTTGCATGAGAAACATCACACTCCAGCTCTTGTTCCATCCTTCACTGACATGTTGAGAACAAGTTTAAACATTTTACAAAAGAAAAATTCTGCAAATCTTGAAACATTGAATGAACCCAAAACACCAACAAGAAACAATGATAATATTACCTTGACAATCAATCAAGAAGCCTACCTATCTCCAAATAATACTTTGGAGTAATTTATTTTGAGCTCTGTTATGAACAAAGATGAGTTCTAAATGAAAGACCTCCAATAAATAGGCTGCAAATCTCTAATTGGAGCTAGCTCAAATAATAGATTAATCATTTTACACTAAGTAAATAAATTAGGTTTATTTAAATTATTGGGAGGTGAGTTCTTGTAAGATGTAATTGAAAACTTGTTGAGCAATAGTGGCATCTTGAGCCTTGACAGTTAATCTGTAAGCTTGCTTTGGAGCATTGTATTCAAGACGTAATAAAACGTTAACCTTACCAACAGGATCATAGAAGAAAGAACCAGCAGCAACAATATTACTTGGATTGTCAATACCAGTCAAAATGGCCAAACGGAAACCTTCAGACAAAACCTTAGCACAGGCATTTACATCAGAATATACAGGAGTGCATGGGAAAATCTTTTGGACTTCTTGTTCCTTTCCAATTGCGTGCCATTGTTTAAAGAAGTTTTCAGCACCTTGGATGACCAATGGTTCAACAAACTTGTGTGGAACGATTGGCAACTTGATGTTGAATCTGTAATATCTACGATTAGCTTCAAAGTACAAATCCAAATCAGTCAATTGGCTGAATGGGCCCTTAGCAACCAAGTCAACATATTGTTGGACTTGAGTCTT
>NW_003163188.1:12527-15028 GCF_000004985.1 Naegleria gruberi | reverse complement strand
CGGTCCATTGTGTCAATTCTATTGTAATCCTAATTGTTTAACATGTAAGAGTGCAACAAGTTGTTTGACATGTAAGAATTCTATAACATCCTCTCCACCACCAACATGTGCACCTAAATGTACCAATTGTGCGAATGGTCAATGTATTGACGGTGTTTGTGTTTGTAACTCTGGTTATGGAGGCGTTAATTGTTCCTCAGTTATTTGTCCAGAAAATTGCCTTAAATGTTCAACACCATATTTGTGTTCATCATGTTTACCAAGAACATTTGGTGCTACTTGTTCTTTTACATGCATTCCTAATTGTTTGACTTGTTCAGATGATAAGACTTGCACAAAATGTGATGCTGGTTTTACTGGACAAACTTGCTCAACTGGTCCAAATTATTTTAGATCTACAATTACAACTACCGCTGGAATTGATGGAGTCTTACCATATCGTATTAGATATTTTGAATCAAATGGCTTTTTCAGCATTGGAAATAGAAGAGATGTTATATTCGGCTTTACGCTTCCAACACAGTCTGCAGCTGCAAGTAGTACATTACTTTTCAATAATGCTACATTTGCACCTTTTACAAGTCTATCTAGTTCCTCTACATTATTCATGGCAACAACATCTGTTCCAGGTATTTTAATAATTACTCCACAAAGTCCTTATGTTTCATTCCCTATTTCTCCAACAATGATATACAATACTGGTATTAATGAGACATTTATTGATGTTTATACAAATAATTACTTTTCCTTTTTTTTGACTAAAGAAGGAAATGTTAGATCTTTTGGTGAATTATCTGTTGCTGGATGTTGTCCAAGTGGATTTTTTGGAGTTTACAAAACCAACTTTACAAAATTAGCTATTCCACACAAAATTTCATACCTTTCTTGCCATTCTCGATATTTATGTTTCGCTTACAGTAGAGAATCAAGAAGATTATATGGTTGGGGTCCAATTTCTGATAGTTACTACGGTACAAATACTGGCCTTTGCCAATATTCACCACTGGAATTAGATATTACTACTTTTGGAAGTGAAATTCTCTTGTCCATTACTTTTGCACAATATTTCGTATTGTATCTAATGGAGAGTGGAAAAATATTTTACACAGGTTACTGGGGGTCATTACTACCAAGAGTTTCCTATCCAACACTCTTATCTACATCATTTATTGGAACATCTGAGAGAATCACTAGAATAACATTCATACAAAATTATAACTCTCTTTTGTTCACAGCATATAATGGTAATAATTACATTCTAGGAGATTTCTATAAATTTCCATATCCAGGAACAAATTCACCTACTACAGGTACGATATGGGGAGGTGGTGGTGGAAAGCAAGTTATTGGAAATATTATTTATTCACCAACCATGTGTAATGGATTATTTGATTCAGATCCTAATGTATGTAGTGGAAATGGAATTTGTGAAGAGATGGATATGTGTTATTGTAAAACAGGTTATGCAGGAATTAATTGTGAAGTTCCAATTTGTGGTGGAAAGAGAGCTGATGTTGCTAGTGTATGTTCTGGTATTGGTTCATGTCTCTCACCTAATAATTGTTCATGTCCAAATGGATATAATGGTACTAATTGTGAGATTAGTTCAGTTTCTAATTGTCTTCCATCTGCATCTAATTGTCAATCATGTAAGAGTGGATTTTATGATACTTCTAAATTATGTAGACTCAAATGTTTAGTTAATTGTGAAGTATGTTCATCAAGTGAAACATGTAATAAGTGTTTAGATGGTTTGAAAGGTCAATATTGTAATGAGAAAGTTTGTAAAGTTTCCAATTGTGCAACCTGTTCAACAAGTACAGGTGATTGTTTAGAATGTAATGAAGGATATTATGGAAGTTATTGTAATATAACATGCCCATCTAATTGCAAATCATGTTCATCAGAGGTATCATGTTCAACATGTAGATCTGGATGGACAGGTCCAACATGTCAAATTCCAGTTTGTAATGAGAATTGCATTACATGTTCATCTCCAAATCAATGTTCTAAATGTTTTAATGGATTATATGGTTCAGATTGTAGTAATACTTGTCCATCTACATGTGAAAGTTGTATCAATTCCACATCTTGTCTCACATGTCCTCCATATTCAAGTGGTTCAATGTGTGAAATTCAGACGGAGAATTGTCTTTCGTTTATTAATTCTCCGCCAAAGGTTTCAGTTACAAATTTAGGATCTTCAAAGATTATGTATACCATTTCAGTTTCTAATATTCTTTCAAGATCTACAAACATGACAAGATTATCATTCTCTGAAATTTCTACTTGTGAAAGAAATGTTACTGATCTTGTCACAAATTCTACAAGTCAATTGACATGTGAAACTCAATATTCTATTTCTACTTCTATTTCTGATTTGATTTCTGATTCAAGAGTCACTCAACAATTAGATTCTTCTGGAGTTGTTCTTACCTTGACAGTTCCAATTTACATTAGTTTAATTTCTAATAATAATTATTGTCAAAATTACAATTACA
>NW_003163188.1:6124-8000 GCF_000004985.1 Naegleria gruberi | reverse complement strand
AGTTGGCTGAAAGAAGAGTTTCAGTGGATAATTCTGAATGGTTCATTCGTTTCAATATTTGGAAAATAATCAAGCTTTTCAACAAATATTGGTGTATAGATAGAATTGAAATTGAATATTGTACCTTTTGGTGTTGGATTAAAGAGACTTGTTAATTCAATAGCATAATATAAATCCTTTTCATCCATAAATATTTTGGAGTATTGCTGTTCAATTATATTGCTTGACAGCTTTCTCTGAAGATTAATATTGGCTTCTTCAATGGTTTTGGTTATAGAGGGTGAGAAGCTTCTTGTATTTTCTTTGTTCAATTTAAAAAGTGAATATATAAAAACGATATCTCTTTGTAAAGATGAATCAGCATATTCAAGTGCCAATTCATGTTGTTTAACAGCTTCCAATACAATTTCTCTATCTTTTTTAAATGATGAATCAGCATATACAAGTGCTGATCCATTTTGTTTAACAGATTCCAATACAATTTCTCTATCTTTTTGAATAATAATCAGCATATTCAACTGCATGTCCACATTGTTTAACAGCTTCCAATACAATTTCTCTATCTTTTTTCAATGAATAAATCAGCATATTGAACTGCATGTCCACATTGTTTAACAGCTTCCAATACAATTTCTCTATCTTTTTTCAATGAAGAATCAACATATTTAAGTGCTGATCCATTATGTTTAACAAATTCCAATACAATTTCTCTATCTCTTTTAAATAATGAATCAGCATATTTAAGTGCTGATCCATTTTGTTTAACAGCTTCCAGTACAATTTCTCTATCTTTTTTCAATGATGAATCAGCATATTCGAGAGCTGATCCATTATGTTTAACAGCTTCCAATACAATTTCCCTATCTTTTTTCAATGATGAATCAACATATAAAAGTTCCCATCCATTATGTTTTACAGCTTCCAATATAAATTCTCTATCTTTTTTAAATGATTCATCTACATATTCAAGTGCATTTCCACGTTGTTTAACAGCTTCCAACACATACGTCCTATCGGCCTGTTATTTGTGATGGTCATCACACCCATTAATAAAATTGCATCACAAAACAAACCCAATCTTCAGACATTTTTTTTAAAATATTTTAAATATAATTTAATTCCTTCTCATTAATACCGATCACAATGAAATATCAGGTTAGTAGAATAATCAAACTCCCATTTGATAAAGGAGGTGTTTTACTTTTAGAATGTAAATCCATCTGAAATTCATAATTTATTGGTAAAATATGATCCATTGTAAGATTTTGTAAACAAATTTGCAAAAGTTTTATCATTTTTGCAAAGATTGGCAAAAGATTTGAGATATTAAGGAAAAGAGAAGTAGATCGTTGCAAATGGAATTATGAATTTGGGTAGAAAGAGTTGTCAATCTTTCAAATGTCTCAATTGATTTTAAAGTTTTGGAAAGATTTGACACCTTTACCATTTGAAAATATTCCAACAGGATTCTTTCCAATTAAGGCAATGTTCTAAATGTTATTTCAATATCTTCAATTTGTTTGCTAACCTTTTTATCTTTCTTGATCATAAAGCATTTCGAAATCTTCTTGGTCTTTAGTTTCTGCGTTTGTTGTTTGTGGGTTGTTGTAAAGAGTAGTAAAATAATCGGCAAGCTCTTGAGCTGAAGGTCTTTTCTTTGGATCTTCATTAACCATTTCCAATATTTTTTCCAAATTTAAAATCATCCCATTGGAGTGTTTGCATGTCAACTTGAAGATCAAATTCGTCTTTTTTACAGATTATTTCATATGAGGTCTTGTTTTTGAGATACAATAAAGTAGCCCCAAGACTGTAAATGTCAATCTTTTCATCATAGTTTTGCTTTTTACGAATTTCTGGAGCTTGAAAAGGTATG
>NW_003163188.1:0-1150 GCF_000004985.1 Naegleria gruberi | reverse complement strand
TTTTTTATTATAATAATAATTGATGTGGAACAAGTTCAATACATGTTCATGATCACACTATTATTAAGAATCAGTTTCAAATACTTTTACAATAATGTATAACTACTACGAGTTTTTGTCTAATCCCTTATGAACTCCAATAGCAGGTAATTTAGACATGGGTTCACCTCTGCATTTATTAAGGGAAGATTTACTACAATTCTTCTCAACCATCGATTTTAATAATAAATTTGATAAATAATAAAATTAAGTGTTTTCATTCCATGAACCTTGTGTTACCGAAATGGAAACGTTGAGCAAAAATATCTATAGATCGGCCAAATATGGTTTGTGATCTAACCGCTCCGCTCAATTTCAGAATCCATGAACCATTCAACAATATTGAGCCTCTCCACCACTCGTGTTTCTCTGTTGAAAAAACAATAACTCAACACTACTGTAACTTTTTCTCTCCAATTAATCGCAAATCTTCAACGCCATCATCAATCAGCCTCATCATCATTTAAAATCAACAACTTGAGAATGATAATCAATAATAATGATATTAAATCATCATCAGCATCATTAACTTTCAATTTTAATGATGATCAAGTTCAACTTGAAAATAATAATACAAATAATAATAATAGTAAAATATTATTTTATGTTAATGGTGAACGTATTGAATTAAAATTAAATAATTTATTAATTAAATTAAATTTAGCAGAATATTTGAGAGAATATTTAAAATTAACAGGTACTAAAATAGGTTGTTCAGAAGGTGGATGTGGTAGTTGTATTGTAATGTTATCTAAATATGATACATTACAAAATAAGATTATTAATTATTCTATTAATGCCTGTTTATATCCATTAATACATTTAGATGGATGTTCTATTATTACTATAGAAGGTATTAAACAAGATTCAATTTTAACTTTATTAAAAAGTAAAGTTGTTTAATTTAATGCTTTACAATGTGGTTTTTGTACACCTGGTATTATTATGAGTTTATATTCCTTATTAAGAAATTATTCAAAGCCTACAATTAAACAAATTGAATTATCTTTAGATGGTAATTTATGTAGATGTACTGGTTATAGATCTATTTTAGATATGGCTATATCTTTATCTGATGAATATAATCATGATTTAAATATTAATGATAATA
>NW_003163189.1:12714-13797 GCF_000004985.1 Naegleria gruberi | reverse complement strand
TGATTTGTACAAAACGAAAGTAATACCGTAATTGGAACATTTTGTTTTGATTTTACTTTATATCGAGTAATTTTATATTTTAAAATTCGTCCATCAATTCGAATTGGGATTTTAAAACAAATTGCCGTTACAACAAAAACAATTTAAATAATTAATAAAAAAATTAATTCAACAAGTCTTTTATTGATATTGAAGTCCTGCATGGACGCCTATTTCTCATGTTAATACAAATAACTTTGCTGTTACCACTACTGTGAATACTTCTACTTTGTGAAAAGTTGCTATTTTCATCATCTACATCACATTGATAATTTACAAACATTGAACATCTTCTTGTATTATTATCAATATCAATATTATCATCATTGCTCTTCATCATGATGAAATTATTTACATTATTATTATTAGTGGATGATGGTGAATGATGACAATTATTATTATTACATGTTGTATTGAAAATAGGTTGTGGATGTAGCCTCGAATTAAGTGTTGTTAGAAAGCTAATATTATTATTGCTACTCTCTTCCTTGCTACAACAAGCCTTGTTATGAAAATAGGTCATACTATTACCACTCTGCGACAAGCCTTTGAAATCAAGATCTTCTTGTCGACAATGATTAGGAGTATCAAGTAGTACCACTTTATCAACACTACTATTAGAACTAGCTAGTGATTCTGTAGAGGTAATCATTTGTAAATAACCTATTGGTAATATTGGTTTTGGATCATTCTTTGCTGGTCTTCCACGTCTTCTCTTGGTAACAATGGATGTTGGCAGTGATGACTTGTTTGAAGACTTGACTTCTTTAAATTGAACTATTGATAATTTACTATAATACATTTGGTGGTTATTGTGTTTTTATTTCTCAAGTATTCGTGATTTTAGTGACAAACTCTGAGATATATAACTCACTATATATTAAAAACTTTATAATACTAAAGTAGAATTTTTAATCTCCATACAAAACCTTAATCCATTATTAGATGCAAAAAAGTTCAAATATTAATTCTTGATGAGGCCAAATCTCTTGCCTCATTTTTGGATTTTTAATGGTTGTCTTTTCACTTGATGTCATCTCTTCT
>NW_003163189.1:6193-7681 GCF_000004985.1 Naegleria gruberi | reverse complement strand
TCGAAATTGAAAACCTGCTGCAGAAGATTTCTACCAACATTAATGTTGGTTATTAAGGTGGAGAGAACTCTTAATGGTATACATCACTGTCGTGGAACTAACTGTCTTCAATGCAAAATACAGTAACTTGCAAAAAGAGAGGTATTTCAACTTGTAAAGAATTACAAGGGACACCATCTATTTATCATGAAACTTGAATCATTTAGGAGAAGTACAGTAATACGTACTTCTTATTTACAGTAGGATCTTATGATTATAATTTTCACTGCTACCATGCTGGTATGTACTTACGCTAAGAAGAGGAAGCTCTTTGCATCATAATACTTCCATTATTCAATTGTGTACCAAGGAGCTAATACTCAGTATATAGAATCATAGAAAGATAAAGATTGATAGATGTCTGAACAAGTCAGAAAACTCTAAAGAGTAACTCAGGTTTCAATAAAATACACAGTAGCAAGCTCCATTTCGTAACAGCTACGTATATTACTAATGATGTGTTTACATCGCACAGGTACCATAATTCGGAAAATCGTAAGTTATATTTGATATTTACACTTACTCTATTGTTTTCTGACTACAACCAATGACTATAATAACGAGACAGCAACATCCATGCATTACATCTGATGCTCTTAGTGTTACAGCTCTTAGGTAACGTTAACAGGAAACAATTCGATTACAGTGGAAGAATGTTTTCTGTTATTACAAGTTATCAGTATGGCGTAGAAATCATGGGATCTTTACTACATGTTCCATCAAATTTACCAACATTAAATTGAACCATCATATTTGGTCTCTTTCCACCAAACTTTTAAAAAGTTCCATAATAAATGTTGGATTTTGTTAAACTACACTGTTTAAAACATAATCGGAACGTTAGTATGATTTACAACTTCAACGTAGGTGAAAGAAATAATAAATAAATTTTGACTTAACAACGAGATACTAATTATAAATGTCATTGAATGGTACTGTTAATGGTGGTAATGAGAAGAATATTTCTGCATTCTTTACAGAACAATATCATTAAATCAATTCATTAAGGTTAATCTGTAGTAAGAGAATGGACATTGTGAATTTCCTTAACTTTTTGCTTAGAACTGATACCACCAATATCAAGTTTCTTCAGGGGTAAAAATGTATTAAGGAAACTTTGCCATGCTGTTCCAAGAACCGGTTTGATGTTCATATGAAAATTATATTTTATTGATGTTGTACAAATGAATCAAGTTAATCAGATTTTTCCTTCTTTAAAAGAATTGGCCATTGATCTGGTTGAATGATTTGAGTCTTATCCATTTCAGTTAAAGTCTTTGATGTTTCATAGAAACGGTTAGCACGAGCAACAATACCCCAATCATTATTTCTAATACCATGTCTAATCATTTCAGCATTTGCCTTTCTAGAAATAATTTCACGAATATAAAATGGTTGATTTGGTACAAAATGATGAATAATATGTGTAGCACCAAAATTAAAACATAT
>NW_003163189.1:0-1371 GCF_000004985.1 Naegleria gruberi | reverse complement strand
GATCTTAATAACATTTTTAAATAAATATCAACAATGGCTTCATTTAATAATCCACCACTTTGATATCTCTCAGATAAATAATTGATCCAAATACGATGTGGATAGGTATCTTTCTTATTTTCTATATTATTAGAATTAGAATTTAAATATATTTTAAATTCTGATACATTATTAAATGTTTGATTGGTTTGATTGAATTGATTGGTTTGATTACTATTACTATTATTATTAGTACTAGTATTAGTAGTAGTATTTGATTGATTATTAGATTGAACAGCTAATTCAACAGCTTCATCTTTTTCATGATGACCACTAAATAAACCATATCCTTTTTGAATAGTAAATTGCCATGCATTTGAAATTTCAGATAATAATGGAATATTAAAATCATTAGATTTAACAGATGCAATCCAATTCCAACAATAAATAGCAATATCCATTGATTCTTTTGTAAATATATAAACAGGTAACCATACTATCCATTGTAATAATGATATTATTAATGTATTTTCACTTAATACAAATGCTGTTGCTAATTTCATTGTATCTGATAATTGTTCATAAAATTTAACATTTACATTATTACCATTACCATTCATATTAGTAGTATTATTCATATTATTATTCATATTATTATTATTATATAATTTCATTAAATTAGATAATTGATTAATAATCATTGATTCAGCAGAACGTTTACCTAACATTAATTTTAAAGAATTAGCTTGACCAGAACTAAAAGACATTACAGAAATGGATTGAGTTAATGAAACTTGATCTTGTGATAGAATTGAAAAACCTCTCTTATCACTTTTTAATAAAATATTACTTCCAACTGCTTGTAAATGTTCAATAGGTGTTGATAAATAAACAGCAAATGTATAACCAAAATGTCTTAATGATGAAACATCTGATTGTTGGAATTTAATTAAATAATGTTGAAGTGCTGTTTGTGTTACATTAGGTGCAACTGTCATTGATTTACTAATCCATGATAATGTAAATCTATTAAATGATTCAAATAATTTACATCTATCACTATAATTTTCAGGTAAATAATATTCTTCATATTCTTCTTCTTCAATCATTTCATTATTATTCATATTATTATTATTCATATTATTAGTATTATTATTATTAGTAATACTAGATAGACTAGTCTTATTCATATTATTCAAATTATTCATATTAAAATTCTTTTTAATTTTAACAGAAATAATAAAAGTAGTTTTACCATTATCATTACCTTGATATAAAGCAGATTGTATTTCTAATAGAGCTGATAAATTATTTGAACTCCAATACATGGATGGAAATGATTTAATAATCATAATAATGAATTGATGTGCCATTTGTCTAACAATATCTAAT
>NW_003163190.1:12756-15192 GCF_000004985.1 Naegleria gruberi | reverse complement strand
TTCAATCATATTGCATCAAATCACTATTCATCACTGAACTTGACAAAATATGTCCTCCAACAACAATATCCGATACTGTACTATCCATTCTTCTACTACCACCTCCACCACTTCCGATAGAATTTGATGTCGAAGTGGTCGTATAATTGGATGAGGATGAAACTGTAGGCTCATGATGATTTTTTTTCTTATCAAATTCTCCCGCCAAAAACGACCCGTTGTTTTTACTGTGATTTGGAGGTGAGTTTGGCGAATCAAAAACAATTGGCTCGAGTTGATGCTGCTGAATATTGTTGTTGTTGTTGTCGTTTTGTTGTTGTCCTCCTCCACTAGTAGTAGCAGCAGCACTACCACCATTATTGGTATTTGGGGAAATTGCCTCGTTAGATGATGTAGTGTTTGAAGTTGTTGTTCCCGTTGTTGAATAATAATTATTAGAATTATTATTATTATTAGGTGGAGAAATATTATTATTATTATTCAATGATGGAGAAACCATCAAAAATTGATTGTTACTATGCCGAATATTATTGATATTCGACGATGAATTTAATGATGGGGAATTAACAAGTGGAGAGGAAGATAATACTGATGATATTTCATTGCTAGCACTACTCTTTCTGGTGAATGATGGAGAGTTCTCGATATTATTGTTATTATTATGAATATGAATAGGAAGAGTGTTGGAACTTGCAGTTTTGGGAAGATTTGGAGAGTTAGGTGATGAAATTCTCGGTTGTAAGGAATTGTTGGGACTAGTTGGAGAAGATGACTTGATGAAAAAGCTTTTGATACGGCTGGGAAAGTTTTTGCTCTTGTCATTACCACCCTGATTTGATGAAGGTGATTGTGTCATTTTTTTTCAAATGACTAGTGACATATTCGTTGGAGAGAGGACAGGTTTATTCCGATATTGTTATGATGAAAATATTGTAGCAGTATATTGAGTATTCATCAGAATGCAATAGATACTACAAAATTCTACCAGTTGTAATAATGAAAGGCATCCAATAAGTATTCTATTTCATTGTTAGTTGTTGAAATGATGAATTGTGTGATGACTATAAATTGACAGGAAACAATCCATGTCATTCCATTTGGTTAGTACACTTGCCAAACAAGTCAAGTGAAACTTGTGTACGATATTGGCTGGAAAAGTGGTTCAGTACTTATTACAAAAACATAATTATAACTTGTCATGTAAATACTAATATACCACCAATTCTTTGTTTGATGGAAGAATTCCAAACAGTGGTCATGGTTGGGGTCTTGTACCAAGTATTATGATTTGAGAAGTGAGAGTAGTGCTATTAATACTTGCCAATATATCGATAGTCTTGTTAATTTTCCATTAAGGCAACAGAAAGTTAATTTATCATACTCTGTTTGTAAATCATCAAGAAACGCTCTAAGATGCAGAGGTTCATGTTGAGCATGATGTACAGGTAGTCAAACACAATGAACACAACAAACAAATTTAGAACAAATGACAAGAAAAGCAAAGGTATCCCACTGAGATTGATTTGACTGATTTGCATTGGTAGTGTTTAGATAATAGTTGTAGTGGAGGGTTGTTTTTACGAAGACCCATGAGCACAATCTATTGCCATATTATTAATCCTCTCCGTTTACAATTCATAAAAGGAAAGATTTAAGCAATAAGGGAGGCGAAAGGCTCAACAATAAAACCTCCCTTAATAATGAAAAATTGAATATTTGCCGATGAGTCGTATGATCAAGTTTACTTCAGAATTAGTTAACTTCATTGTTTATGGTTAACTTGAATAGATATAACATAACATCAGAAAATGATTACAACAAACAAAACCGTTAGGTCGAAACAATTAAAAACTGGTGACTACCTTCAGCTGGCTAGGAGGATACCTTTCTACCTCTTCTATTGTAAAATACACAAATGGTAGCACTTGATTGGTCCTGTCATTGTAACTTTTGAATTCCCTTCGTGTATGAAACGTCATTGACGAATGTAACTAATTCTAATTATCATTCAAAAAAATGTTCAATACTAAACAATTCCTTGTTGTCATACTCGCATTGCTCGCTTTTGTTGGCACCTGCCAAGCTGCCACATTGGCTTTTTTGAGCTTGACAGTTCCAAACACTGTTACTAGTGGCCAAACTTTCTCTGCAAGTGCCAAAATGTTAGATTCTAGTGGAAACACCATGGCAGCTTCTGGTTCTGTTGTTTTGAGTTGGGAAGGAAGTGGTACTTTGGGTGGCTCTACGGTTGCTTCATTCTCTAATGGTGTTGCTGCCTTCTCAGTTTCCATCACAGTTTCAGCTGCTACTTCTGGCATGTTGAAAGCAACCTATACTTCTGGTGGATCAACCTATTCACAATCTCTCAGTGTTGATGTCCAAATTGGTTCTAATAATCCATCAGGTGATTATACATCTGCTTGGGTTGGCACATGG
>NW_003163190.1:5728-9645 GCF_000004985.1 Naegleria gruberi | reverse complement strand
CCATGCCGGAAGATATGTATTATTATGTATCAAATGATTATTATTTAATACAAAATGTTTGCTTCATTATGATTAAACATTAAACTAGGTTTTATTAATAATAAATACAGTTAATTTATTCAACAAATAGTAATATATATAAATAAACGTTAATATTTCAATAAACGTAAATAAACCTAAAAAGACGTTACTATTTGTAATTATTTGATATAAATAAACGTAAATAAACGTAAATAAATGTAAATAAATGTAAAGTCATGAAAATAGTTTAGTTTTCTTCTGCAAAAAGCTTTTTCAATTCTTCTTTGATAACAGCGTGTTCTATTTTATCTTGTATTTCTAGTTTCTCTCGTCTTTTAGTGATATAGGAAGATACTTCAATAAATAATGCCTCTATTTCACCGAATTGGTTTTCTAACAATTCCATCCTCTTCTTGTTTTCTGTAATAATCTTTTGATAAAATTATTAATCTTTTCATTCTTTAAATAGCCAATTAAATTACTAGTGATTCTCCAACAATCCAATTCTATTTCTATTTTTCTACTATTCTGACAATTATTGTATTCCTCAAATAAAGATTTATAAGAATTTTCTAAATTATAAACCAATGTCTCAGTAATAAAATGAGTATTATAATCAATTTCATTTCCAAAATAAGTTTATCCAAAACTTATTATAATAGGACCCCAATTAAAGGTTCCATGAGGAACAAGTTCTTTAAACACAATACTTTGGCCAAGTCCAACAATACATAATTCAAGTCCATATTTGTCTTCAAATTCTTTTAAAGAATTTTGTTTCGAAGATAAAAAATTCTGAATAGTTTCATGTAGAATTCCAATATCATCAAATAATAATACTTCATTTGTTTCATTAGAAGTTCTTTCTTTCAAATTTGGTAAAATAATATTATCCTTAAAAAAGTAAAATATTTTAAATCCAGTTATTACTAAATGAATATTAAATAACTGGCGTTTAAAATCAGTAGTATAAAATTTACTAATTAAACCCCTGTGGGTTTAAAAACATAAATTTAGCAAAATTATTACTAATCATTTCTTTAATTAACTCATCATAATTATTAATAGATTTAATAGGAATATTATTTGATAATTTAATAATCTTTTTAGAATGTGGTTTAAAATGATCATAGGGTCTAACTTTATCTGGTGTTCCGTTTTTACAAACAATACAAATTTCATTTGATGACTCCTTCTTATTCATTGAATCTTTTAATAAAGTTACTAGTGTTTCCGATTTAGAAAAGCGTATTTGATTATTGATACAATTAACAATACACTTTCTAATCGATGAAGTTGTTGTTGTTGTTGGGGTTGATGTTGTTGTTGTTATTGTTGAAGTTGTGTTTTGATGGTCCTGTTTTTGTTTTTTGCGTTTGGGTTGTTTAAGCATTTTTTTGACCCTGCAATAAATTTTTTATTTTTATTGCAGGGTCAAAAAATACTTTGTTAGGTGAAACAGAAGTTGAAGTTGATTAATGTTATTGTTGAACTTGTTGATGTAAGTGATAATGATGGTATAAAAGTGATAGATTAAATGTTATACTTTATTAAAATGTTTCTTTATAGGTTCCATCATACCACAACTTCAAAGAAATCATTCCGAATGAAACTGTAACCAGTTGAGTGATTGAATTATGAGAAACACTTAATCTATAAACCATGTTTCGAACATGATCCCATCCTTCCATGAATTCCAATTGTCTATTGCAATGTTCATTAAACTCATTCAACTCCTCTCCTAAAAATGAATAATCATTGTCTTCGATAACTGGAAAACTGAAATCATTTGATGATGTACTACTTGTTGTTGATGTAGAATCGTTGAATATTGTTATTCCTTCCCCATCTTCAAATTCCGATTCATAATTATTATTATCTAAACTATATTGATTCAAAGTCCATCGTCCATTTCCGAATGTTGGTAAATATGGAAATTCAAACACATATCTTGAAACATTTCCTTTTGTAAAACAGCCAATAGAATCGTATCCAAGAACCTTTCTACTTCTAATTGTACAATGTTCTCCATACATATCAAAGTAACTGGTAAATACATTTCTGGTACACTTTGAAACTGGCATACAGAATACAACTTTCTTGAATCCATTTGCTACTCTACCAATCATACGATCACAAATATCCTTTTCCAATCTTTTCATTTCCAAAAAATGTAAGAAATCTTGTAGTTCATATTTGTTAAAGGTGAAAATCTTATCATCATCTGTATAACCGGAATAAATTGATTCATGGTTAACATTATGTTGATTATTTTCAAGTGGAGAAGGAAGATATAATATTTTAGGTTCAATAGAAGTGAATGGATTATTGCCCTTTTTGATTTGTTGTTTGTATATGAGAGATTTTTTAAAGATTGGAAAGTCATTTTCATCTCTAGGAAATTCTTCTTCTTCCTTCACTATGATGTTGTTGTTGTTGTTATTCGTTAGCATTTGTTGTCTAGCCTTTTGTGTTGGCCATCTAACCATAGAAAGCTCCTCTCTATGCTTCTTGAATAAAGAGCGAAGTTTGAAAGAAGATGTACCAAGTACTTTAGCAGCTTGCTCTTGGCTCAAGTGAAGAACGGACTTCAGTTCATCCAATGTTAATTGCTTCTTCTTTGGTGAAGTTCCATCCAGTGGATTGTAGTGAATGAAGGACATTGGTGGGAGATGTTGTGTGCTGTTGTTAATAGGTACGGTATTGTTTTGAACATTTTTTTTACCATGTGTTTTTTGTATGGATGTATTTATAGAACAATTTTGACAACGCCAGCAAAAGTAAACACAGAGAAGCCACACATTTTTAACACGTTGTTTACCTTGTTATCTTCCTCTGAAAAACACAAAAAGCTTAATTTGGTTTTCAAATAGATCTCAGATTCTCAAGAAATTCAACTTAGCTCAACTATAAATTCATGCGCTTGTTGCGATTGGCGCCCAAAAACCAGTAAATTTCAAAGCTTAAAAAAAATCCATTACACAACTTGAACATGAAAACAAGGAGAGACAACTGCGAATGTCCACATTAAAATCTCAAGTCATGAGGTGATTCTTGTGGTGGTATCTTGTTGTGGTTCTCAAGTAGTTGAGGTTGGAAATCCTTGGTGATTACATAATCATAAAAAAACAGCTGAATCGGCCGATTCCAACTTGAAGAATTTATATTACCCAAATAATAATAATTTAATTTAACTTCTTCGTGATGATGGCTTCAAATACAATGTTGGAGGACGATAAGAGTATTAATATCAACAATAATAGTAGTAGTGTTAATGAAGAGGAACTCCAAAAGATAATCAACAATAACAACAATAGTACACACACCAATAATGGAACAAGTGCCTGTTCATCATTGGTAGAATCGAATGGTGATGATAGATCTTCGATGGTATCATCGTCTGATGATGATGGTTCCTTTGAGGGACGACAAGATGACATTTATCATCACCCTGACTTTTCTCATCGGGGAATGATTCACAAGATGAAGAGTAATGATTCGTCGTCTTCGTCAATTCTGTGGCAATTTATCAAACAGTTACAACCTCAGGTTGACCTTTTGAGAATGTGTTCACCTATTTTCATTATGAGACCAATTTCAACACTTGAATTGTATACCTACTATACAGAACCAACACTGGCTTTGAAGGTGTTGAGGGAAATGGATAGTGAGCTAGATAGAATGTTATGTTGCTTACTCTTTTCACTCATTTCGTGTTCAAATACTTTTGGAGATAGCTTTGAAGGTTTAAAACCATACAATCCAATTCTTGGAGAGGAGTTTCATGCAGAGTGGCATTCTTCAGTCAATGAACAACAACAAGAGGAAAAATCAGGAGAAAAGAAAACAGCCATGTGGTTGGAAAATTGGCTCTCCAATCAAACTTCACAAGACCA
>NW_003163190.1:0-1458 GCF_000004985.1 Naegleria gruberi | reverse complement strand
TACAAAAATTGTAAAAGCAAGTTCAAATTCCACCACAACTAGCTCTACAAGTGCAACTACTGGAAAATACATGGCTCAGAAATTACAAAACTCAGCCAATGATCAATCACTTCTCAGGATTTTAGTGAAACAAATAGATTTAACACAATTGGAACAAATCAGATCGAAAACTGTCTTTTGTGTTTACAATTTAATTGTGAGTGATGATGAGGGTGGTTCCATTCAGAAATTGTTGGTAAAGGAAGGATTTGTGGAAAAGATGGTTTCCATTTTAGAGAATCCAAACAGTGAAAATAATGAATGCCTTGCTAACTGTCTAATGTCACTCTCATTTGTATGTGAAAAGAAGGGACAATGTTCTGAAATTCAACTTGTTAGGGCATTGAAAGTGGTAAGCAATTTCCTCACTCATGCAGTTGATTCAATTGCTCAAAGTGCTGCAGGAGCAGTTGGAAACATTGTCCAAAATCCAGAAATTTCCACTCAACTCCACGAACACACATTCATCATGTCCAATTTAGTGTCGGCCTTCAAAAAGTTCTCTTCAAAAAACAAGACAGCTCTCGAACATGTCCTCTCCTCAGTAGTTTCCCTATGTTATGCTAGTCCAGAAATGTGCCTCGAATTTTCACAATCTAAGGGAGGTTTAATTATTTTGACCAATTTTTTGAGAGATGAAATTAGCATTGCCTCTCAAAAACCATCTTGTTTCAATATGGCCACAAGTTTGTTGGTCAAATTGACCAATATGAGAGAAAATATTGAGGCATTTAGAGAGAGTGGTTTTGTAAAACTCATTGCTGAATGGTTTTCCAAATCTCCATGTCCAATTCCACAACCAAATTTGGAATCGTATAATGCTGCCTTATTTAACATGACCAAGAATGCAGAAAATCAAAAGATTCTCCTCTCTCATGCAATTGTTCCACAACTAATTCGATTTGCCAATGGAAAGGATAAGCAAGTGAGCTCATTCGCAGCCAAATCCTTATGGAACTTATCAGCCACCGATATGAAATGCAGAGAAGATATTCGAAAGGAGGGAATCAATGATGCTACATTGAAACAACTTGCTGGAATACAGTAAAATGAATTTATTATTAACAATTAATTACCAAATATGATCAATTCCTTTTAGTTGATGAAAATTTTTACAATTTTTAAAAAGCAACAAAAAAATGATTAAATCGATAAGCAGAAAACAATTCACCAATTTTTCATCTTCATTACAAATTATTAGTAATAATAATAGAAAAATTAATTATTTTCGTAATTTCTCTGCATCAAGATTTTCTTTTGCCGATAACAATATTTCATCATCATCATCACTCCGAGGAAAATTACTGACTGATCATTTCAAAATTATTCCCTCCGTATCGGATGGCAATTGTCTCTATGATAGTCTTTCGAAAGGAATTAATAATGGAAAGAATCATCAAAAATTGAGAGAGGAAATTT
>NW_003163191.1:13805-15284 GCF_000004985.1 Naegleria gruberi | reverse complement strand
TTATCTATTCTCTTTAGCATAACAACCCATGTTTTTGATCTGGTCTATTTTTATTTTAATGAAAATTTTCCTCAGCCACTTTTTCAGTTACTAAGGATGCATAGATTTAATGAATTAGAATACTTGAAAGCAAATGGTTGATCCTCTTAGATTTATCAAGTTTCGGCAAGTCCAGAGTTTATTGTGTGAATAATAATTGCTTTATTTCTTATCAGGAGAGAATACATTAATCGAATAAATACTGAAACTCGAGCAAGCCTTAAATCTTGATTGGAAACGCTTATTACTCGTTAAAAAACACTTTTAAAAAATGGAACAACAAGTAAGAAAAATGGCTAATGAAAACGAATGTGAAGGAACAGTAGAAGAAATGTGTGTGGATACCTGTAATTATTTGTTACCACCAGGGACCTTGTTCTTTCCGGACAGGATACTGATTTGTTTGCTTCTGAAGAGTTTGATCCTTGCCCAAATTGGATAACTGAAACAAGAGAAAAAGCTAATATAATTCGTAGAATTGATACGGATAAGAAATCTATTTCTTCTAGCTTGCAATTATCACCTTCTTTTCTAGTTATTGGATTCCCCAATGCACCATCTGCACGATATCTATCTAGCACTTATGAACAAACACCCTCTAATGTCTAATTCTGAGCGAAGTGAAGAATGGACTTGTTTTCATTGTAAACTTAATAAAATATAAGTTGAGTATTTTTCCATGCTCAAAAAATTATCACAATGGCCCCAACACCAACTACACCAAAGAACAACAAGAAAACGAAAGACCTTAGCTCACCTTCTGCAGGTAGCGAGCAACGAGTCATTGTTCTAACTCCTTCCGCCAAGGTTGGTTCACAAGGTGCTTCTGCTCTCGCTTCTTCGATGGAATTGTTTGAGTCCAACCCATCTGAAGAGGTTTCTGGTAAAAGAGCAAGAGTTGCTGATGAACCAGATGATTGGTTTAAAAACCACGTCATCAACTCTTACCAAAGAATGTTTGGTGAGTCATTGAAAGAAGATTTGCCGTTGGAAGAAGCTGTTTCTCTTCTATTCGAAACAGCCAATGCTCCATACGCTGACAACTTGGAATTCAAGAATAGAATGGCTGCTCTTGAATTGTTGTTCAGAAAAGAAGTAGACACTCCCATTCCAGATTCATCTGGTATAAAAGATATTAAAAGTAAAGGTTATTCTTTACTTTTAACAAACTCTTTTATCATCTCTCAAATCTGCAAGCGTTTGAGAGAGAGTGATACCCTTGATTTACCGCTTATTCTTCAAGGATTTGAATTTATTCAGAATATTTCTGAGTTAAATCTAGTCTGTATTCGAATGGGCATTAAAAATGGCTTTGAAGCAGCTGAAAACTTCTCTAACAGCTACAAATCAGGAGGTTCACTTGACCAAATCACCTCCAAACAACAAGAGAAGGCCATTAAATCTGCTGAAAAAGTAAAAGCAGTAGAAACCATTGAAAAA
>NW_003163191.1:6803-9476 GCF_000004985.1 Naegleria gruberi | reverse complement strand
CTGATAACATATCATGATTCATGCCAAAAGTACATAGCCAAACTTCTTGAAACATTAATAAACTGTTATTAGTATTATTGTAGATGTACCATATCAAATATTTCGTTTTATTTCGATGAGATCATAAAGATCTTAAATTTCTCTCTAAACATGCAAGTTCTCAGCCTAACCAGATGTTCACCATGTCAAAACATCAAAATAATAAATTTCATTGTACTTTTGTATCACACATTAATTTATTGTGTTAAATTCATTGAATTGGAGATTTTAAATTTTTAAAAACTAATCTGTGATTATTTACCAATTAAATATACTTCTTTAATACTTGATAATTCATAAAATCCTAGTAGATATTGAATAGGTTCATAAAACAAGATATTACACATAATGGCTCTAAATTCATGCTAATAGAGCTTGTTTAATGAGACTTATCATATTAATGATAATTCCTACCTTAACAGATAAGTGTTGTCTAATTGGATTCTATTTGTGCAAGGCCTAATTCCATCCCTGATATAGCAGACTTTTAGGGATGGATAATTTTAATGGAATCTATCCTAGAAGTATTTTTCGCCTGGAAGGTTCATACCAACGAATTTAACTGCCTGGGTCTTCGTGCGAGTTTTTATCGCCTATAACAGATAGTCTATCACCAACTTCGTAGTTACGTCTAATCTCCTTGATAGTAGTTAGACCCCAATGTTTACCAGTGAAATCCTCATCAGCGGATTCCTCATCAGGGTCTTCATCAAGTTGATTAGCTTGTTGCAGAACAGGAGGAACAGCTTCGAGATGCTTTATTCTCTCACCCAAAGAAGTGATGGCGTTGAAAATAGCATCAAGGTTCTTTTCAGAACCAGCTTGATTGTTATCCAAGGTTTTGCTTGTTGGGTCAACCACAGAGGGGAGTGAAGCTGAGCTACCATTGTCAGTTACTGGGATGTAACCTGACTTGTAGGTAGAAGTTGAAGATTTGCTTGCTGAAACTCTTTGACGAATGTTGGAGATATTCGCTTTGCTTGGTGTTTGAACTACTACAATAGCTGCCAAAAACTTTACAATTCAGGTTAGAACTACTACAATAGCTGCCAAAAACTTTACAATTCTTTTTGAGACAATTTTACCAGCCCTTAGAAGTTATTATTATGCATTGAGAGTTGGAAATTGGAATGAATTTTCATTATCTAGAGATGTATTAACATACCTATTTATTTTGGGAAAACATAACTTATATAGGAATGCAGAAATATTCCAATCTTTGTTATTTGAATTTTGGAAGAAGAAGTCCAAAACGTTTCATGACTTTTTTACGGAAAATTTTACTATGTTCTCCGAAGAAATTGGAGAAATTGCATTTGGGGTTATGGCTGCGAATTCCAAAAATTATACTGAAGATAAGATTTTAGATTACAAAAATAAGAAATTTGTAATGCTAAACAAGACGTTAGAATTGAATGAAGTTTACAAGGGAAAATGCATTCATGGTTATGATGGATTATCTGTCAATTCATCAGAAGTTATTGCCTGTAGAAATGAATTGAAATTGATTATTGACGAATTGAACAATGGGAGTTCTGAATATGGTGAAGAACTAGTGTGTTTTTATACAAAATTATTAAAATATTATTTTAAAAATTATGCTCAAAAAATAGTCTCAACATCATGTCATCATTAAGGCAAAGTCCCACCCATACCCACCCTTAATTAGTATTTACAATTTTTCAGCCTTTATTTCGCTCATTAGCACCCAGTAAGTGGGCTAATTTCAGAGTGCGGCTGTGTACATTCAAGATGTGCAATTTTTACATTTATTCACTAACTTATTTTTTGGATGACAGTTTCTAATAGATTCGAATCATTTTATTTTT
This sequence comes from Naegleria gruberi, assembly GCF_000004985.1. NCBI lineage: Eukaryota > Heterolobosea > Eutetramitea > Acrasida > Naegleriidae > Naegleria > Naegleria gruberi. The sequence goes on along the minus strand of NW_003163191.1, from coordinate 7,608 downwards.
CATTCCATTTGTTTCAGAAAATTCATATAGATTTTTATATATTAATGGTGATTTTAGGACTTTCTATTTGTTATTCATTTACTTTTTGGTGATTCTTCCAATGTATGCAGTTGCTTTTCACTTTCTTACTCAAATTGACTACTTTAGTCTCGAAGTTTCGAATATCCCAAATTGGAAAGTTCTTCTCCTTCAATTAGCTTTCTGTTTCTTCATGGAAGACACAGGTTTTACAATTTATTCACATACTCTATGTTTTTTCTTATCTTTAGCTTCAAAACTATCGATAAGTTTTTCATAATTTTGAGACTTTAATTTCTAGGGACCTGCTAAATAAAGATTTATATCCTTTAAAGCAGGTTCCAAGGTTGATTCACTAATTGGTGTCTCAATCCTTGAGCTTTTAATCCATTTGTCTTAATTTATTATTTTATTATTTTGTGGTTTTAAAAACATGATATTTTCAAGGTACAAGATGTAACAATTGCTAGAAAACAATACAAGCTGAAGGATACTTTAGTTGAATTAGATGTGAACAAAGAGGAAAAATTGTTTTTAGATGATACTGTTTTGGAGTTTAACAGATCCTTCATCAAAGCAAGGAAAAACTTTAACAACAAGAAAAAGACAAATGGTTTTAACGAGGTTCTTAGAGCTATGGATTTAAAATTAACTGGAACAAATTGATGTTGAAAATAAAAATATATATATATATATATATATATATATTTATGATCATTTAACTTCCTCGAGTTTTTTGTGTAAATTCATAAATAAATTTCCGATGTTTATTACAACTAGGTAAAAC
>NW_003163191.1:0-2392 GCF_000004985.1 Naegleria gruberi | reverse complement strand
AAGATCTCATTTTTCAGAAAAGGAAGATTCATGGTTAAAGAGCGAAATCTCAGATTTACTCAAAACCAATATTATAGAAATTGGAAACAAGGACACTGTCATAAATCCGATTCACGTGGTTCCGAAGAAAGGCAAAGACCAGTTTCGTCTAATCCTAGATTTGAGATCCATAAATGCTGGTATAAACAACGACTCATTCAAAATGGATCATATTCACAAAACTCTAAAGTTTCTATCAAAAGACATGTTAGGAATCAAAATAGATTTGATGAAAGGTTATCATCACGTTCCAGTGAAGGAAACAGATCGAAAGTTATTGGGATTCAGGTACAACGGCCAGATTTACCATTACAAGTGCCTACCATTCGGTCTGAACATTGCTCCAAGATTATTCTCCAAGATAATGAAGGTCTTAGTTCAAAGATGGAGAGTAAGAGGAATCTCGGTATTCATTTATTTAGACGATATCTTAGTGGTAAATCATTCAAAAGATCAGTTGATCTTAGACAGAGATATAGTTCTAAAGGATTTAGAAGAGTTTGGATTCCTCATTCAAAAAGACAAATGTTGTTTAAATCCAACTCAATTAATAGAATACCTAGGAGTTTTGTTAGACTTTCATCAAGGTTTGGTAAAAATTCCAGAAGACAAAAGGATTACAGCTTTAGAATTCATAGAGGAGCTACTCAATGCTTCCCAGAAACGGCTTTATGTTCCATGCAAGAGAGTTGCCAAGTTCCTAGGAAAGTTGGAATTTCTAACAATTGCCAACAAGTACCTTTCACCATTCATGTGTCGTCTTCGAAAGAACATGGTTTCAGTAGTATCAGGAAGAGGTTGGCACGCATCAATGCAAATTCACAAAGGCGCATTCAAGGATTTATTGATTCTAAGGGAGTTAATTCAAAAGAACGATGGTCATCCGTTCGAATTGGATTGGATTCTCCCAGTGATTGTGAATTCAGATGCAACACCTCAAGGTTTCGGCATTCACTCAGGTTCAATCGTTACTGTTGGAAAGTTCAATGGAGAAGAGCACATCAATGTCAAGGAACTAAGAGCCTTACTGCTTTATTTCAAACAAGCAGACGAATTAAATCTTTATCCAGATTTCACAAATTTCGAATTGAGAGTAGACAACATGGTAGCCGTGGCATATCTAAAGAAGGGTTATGGATCAAAAGACGATCTCGCAAAGATAGCAAGAGACATCTCAAAGATTCTAATGAGAAGAAATTGGTGGATTTGCAAAGTGATTTACATCCCATCCAAACAGAATTTCCTAGCAGACAGGTTGAGTCGATTGATGGATTGGGGATCCACCAAGGAACTAATCGAATTAGTCAACCAAGAATTTGGAATACACCATGTGGACAGATTTGCAACAACGAGTTCGGCAACTACCCTTGTATTCAATTCATGGAAAGAGAACGACGCGTTCAAAAGTCTTTGGGAAAAAGAACTAGTGAGTTATTGTGTTCCTCCAATAGGATTGATCAGTCAAGCTCTCATTCATCTTATCAAATCCAGATCAATAGCGACATTTGTAATTCCAGAATGGAGCTCCTCGATTTGGTGGCCTCTACTCTTAAAGCTATTAAAGAAGAGAAAAAGTATCACAAGAAGGATGATTTTAACAAATAGGTACATTTTGGACTGAACAAGCAAAATAAGCAAGGACGTACAAATTGATTTTGGATGTCCAAAAACTTGTTAAGGTAAAATTAAGATTTGTCCAAAAAGTTTGTTTATGAGTTTTTAATGAGTAAATCATTGAAAAATCACAATTAAATACCTAATAAGTGGAAATGATCAATGAAACTCCACTTCTCCTGTTTTTATTGTCATTTCTTTGTTGGATTTGTTGCTGGAGAATTTTTTTTCTTGAATTTGTCCTCAACATCTCTTGAATTGAATCTTTCGAGCATCATTAAAAGCACAAACAAAATGTTGCTGGCCTGTTTGTTTAAGGGTGGGCTAGCAAATTGATGTTGAACGTTCAAAATGGACGTGTTGGTCCAGAGATTTTCTGGGCGTCCAATAATCAGTAAGCAAAATACGTTTGGGCCGTATTATTTATCTTGAATGGACATGTTCGTCCAAAATGTTTCTGGACCAACAATTTGTATTTTGGACGACATAATGTACCTATCTGTTTCTCAAGGATGCTTTTAATCAAACCATTATCCGAATTATGGAACAAATTCGAAGGAACGACGTTCATAATTGCTCATCTGGATGGAAACTTATACTTCAAACCAGAGATTTAGGGATGTTGGTTTCGATTAAGGAAGAAACCTTCAAGTAATTACACTAGAAACTATAATGGTTTCTTATGGTTTATTACTGCATTCAATATTTCAATGGATGACCCTTATGCTATTGAGTATTA
>NW_003163192.1:13490-14684 GCF_000004985.1 Naegleria gruberi | reverse complement strand
AAATTATAACAGTTGCATTGAGACATGAAAGCTCAAAAGGAAAGATCAATGTTGATACACTTTTGGGATTTATTGTGAATCAGATGGATGATATGGCACCTGTGGAAACATTATTTTATGATCTCATAGGAAGTCAATTTGGAGCAGAGGCAGAGAAATTAATCAATACAAAATATACAAGTCTCAAAAAGTCATTGAATAACACTAAGAAACAAGTGGATAAATGCGCAACTTGTAAAAATCTTTGTGGTGAGAAGGGAGAGCCACTTAAAAGTTGCTCCAGATGTGGAAAAGTCAAGTATTGTTGTAGAGATTGCCAAGTTAAAGATTGGCAAAACCACAAACCGGAATGCACTAAAAAGGCTTAGGATGCCTTTATTCTTGATGAGTTTCAGCTTGTGATGAAGATATTCACCATTTATCAGCAATTTCATCATGAAATACATAGATAATGTTTAATAGTAGCAATTTCAAATGAACGTTGTTCTTGTGGAGAGTGGAATTGTTTGTTAAAAACCTTAAAAAAATACCTCAACAAGTATTAAGGCTCTTCTGTTGAAAAAATTTGAGAAAATCGGTTTGAAGAAGAGTTTCATTTATCGGAAAGTTTGTTAAGGGATGGAAAGAACAATAATTATATTGGATGATGTAGCCGGAAAGATTTTTCTCTGGATTTTCTAGGAAAGATTTTTGTTCCAAATTCTTTCCTGGAATTTCCAGACTTCTTTTTCAAGGTAGTTCAACTCCAGCTATTTTGATATGAGCTGATGAAAAACCTTCTATCTCAATTAACTTGACAGATATTGAAATAATAAATTGTACAGAGAGAGAATATATTACTGGGAATCTATCTTCTTCTAATGAATGTTTTTCATCCCTTATTCATTGAATAAAATAGTAAAGTATCACAAATATTAAAAGTAATATATCCAATAGTGAAAATTACAGTAAAAGATAATTATCTGGTAGAGAATGGATGAATGACATGCTATTCGTGATGTTTCAGTGAGAATTCAATATCCACATCATGAGAAAAACAATAAAAACATGAAAATATCAGATATCCATGATTTTCACAAATTATGCTACAAGACTTGAAATTATACATTTAATAACATAATAAACATTATGAATTGTTGTTTTATTGTTGTTTGATTTGTAATTGGGCTATGAATCAACTCTGGTAGCATGAAA
>NW_003163192.1:5792-8272 GCF_000004985.1 Naegleria gruberi | reverse complement strand
TTCTCGATTCATATCTTGCTGAAAAGAATACCACCAAACAAGTTGAAGTTTTACAATCAATTTTCAGAAAGTACGATACTAATGTGGATGGTAAAATAGATAGAGATGAATTTGATCAATTCTTAACAGATTTATTCAAACAATTTGAATTGGGAATACCAAGTGGAGATCATGTAACATACTTCTTCGATGTAATTGATACTGACAAATCTGGTGGAATAACCATTAACGAAATAGATGTTTGGTTACGAGAGAATATTGAAAAGTTCACTCATTAATTTATTGTAATTTTATTGTAAATTGTACAACAAAAAATTAATTTATTATAATAATTTATATTGATTTTGTTTTGAGTTGAATACTCTTTCGCATAACATTCTTCCATTAAATCTGCTCACTCTATTAGTTTGATAGGTGAGATAATTTCTCGAATCTCTCAATTCGAAACCATTATTTCCCAACAATTCCCACAAGGCATGAGTACTATCAGTCATGGCATATGGAACTGCATACGAATCATCAGTTTGACTCATATCCCTCGCCCAAATCAAATTTAATTCGAAATCTTCAAAGACAACTTGAGCAATTTGTTGACCTTCCAAATATTCTGAATTATTTGGATAAGAAACTCCAAATAATTCCTTAAAAACTGATGGAGCAATTCTCAATGCTTGGAAAACATCTTTTGGTCCAATAATTTCTCTCACATTAATGTACTGTTTCGTTGACTTTTTTGCTTGAACCTTATTGACCTTTCCTCCAATCACTGGAATGGAAACTGGATCTTGAATCATTGGAGAGAATGATCCAGGAGGTGGTGGAGTGCCTCCTCCTACTTTGAAAGAACTGTTTATTCCAGGAGGTGGTGGTGGAGTAAATCCTTGAGAAGTACTAATAATGCTATTATTGCTTGGTGGAGGTGGTGGAGGCATTTGTTGGTTGACTTGTTTTTTTGAAGTTGGTTTTGGGTTGTGTCATGTTATTGGACTCGTATTTATAGAGTTTAGTTTATCATGATAACATGGTACAGTTGGTAAAATGGAATCAGAAATCACGGTAAACCTCCAAGGTTCTTTTGTTACTTTGAGTTGAACTGGAAAGAAGAAGAAAAGAGGTGCAACACAGCAATGGTTAGGATTCAGAGTTGATTTATTTGGGTTATTTAGTATGCCACATGGGACTCTATCTCCCAGAAATTTAGCCTTAACAAGATTCGTTTCCCTCCTGATATCTCAGAATCCTCTCAACTTATGATAGAATTTGATGGTCGTTGCTCCCGTAATGACTGGCTTAACTGGTCTAAGCGCAAAAGAATACCTAAGAATGTGGCCCTAGAAGTCTACAAAGCACTAGCTATTTATTTGGAAAATTGCTACAAGAACTCAGTGTGGTACAACCGTCCCAATGCAAGCTTCACTATTAACAGGAAAAACCTCTCTGCCTACCACAGGCAAGCTCAGTCTAACCAACCACTTAGCATCAACCCATAACACTTAAACGCTGAACCGAAACTTACTGGTTGTAGACCTCGTCTCTCAGGTCTTTACGATACAAAAGACGTTAATAAATATTACTTTATTCTTAAAAAATCGACTTTGAACCAAATAAAAATAATTTCAAAGAGTAAACTTGAGGAATACTATTAGAACAACAACTCAATCTGTTCGAACAACATCCGAGAGTCTTATTGATTTGAAAGTTTTCCAAGATTCATCTAAAGATGATGGCATTATATTTAAATTTCTTGATGATTTTAAACAATAAAATTAATTATTTTAATATTGACGGATATCCAAAGATGATGTACATTGAATATCAATGTTTTCCATATTGAAATGAAGATACTAGGAGTGAAGTGATATTTTTTAAACAAAAGAATCAAAAAATATTCAACAAATGGTCCTCTATGGACATGACCATTCTCGGAGCGGTTTTACATCATGAAACCACCAAACTTTCACAACATCATCTCAACATTATCTAAATAGTAGTAATATTAGTAATTTTTATTGGTGGATTATCATCATGAAATTGGAATTTATTTTTCTTGATGGAAAATCACAATTTGGTGTTCCATCATCGGATCATTTACCAACCATCATCATTATTGTTTTCCATCAATATAATAATAGTATTTGTGGAAATTAATTTTTAGTAATGTAATTTTGGTGAAATGTCAAAATTTTCACTAAATTCATCACCGTTGGATCTACTGGATAAGTTGGAAAACTGTCAATGTAGCATTGTTCGGAATAGTCAATAGTAGGTAGGAGAACTTTATCTTATCAATTTTGGTCAAGTTATGATAGGGATAGGTACATGTGAATTTTGAAAAAGTACATGGACCATAACTCAACATGTACTTCACCAACTTGAATCATGTCTTTTAGTACTACTATTTAAATAGATAATAAACATCATATTTATTATCAGATTTTCATCATCTTATCAATTTGCCAAGTTCCGATATTTCATGCTAC
>NW_003163192.1:0-885 GCF_000004985.1 Naegleria gruberi | reverse complement strand
TGATTTAATAGATATTATATATTGCATCTCTTAGTTTTTCAAAATTGACTTTTAGATTCCCTAATTGACCATATATATATGACCAATTGATGAAACTAATATCAATCGACTAGATTTTCAATTGTGAACACAATGGTATCAATAGTTATATGATTCATGATAGTGTAAAATTGAGTTGGTCATCTAAGGATAGGTCATTAAGGTTTGAATGAATTAATATGAAATTCAATGCCAATTATTGATACACCATGATTAATTGATCTATATATGATATTATAATTGAAAGATTATAAATTTAATATGATTTCATTATCTTGATATTCATAATTCTCATGATTACACTCCTGACATGTTGAATGATTTCAAATTGTCATGTAACTGATACAGTGGTGTTCATTCACCTTTAGCAAGGTACTGTATCAATTTCATAATGATCTGTATAGTTGATGTCATTGTCACATTCCTGTATATGTCAAGTGGATCATCCATGTACCATGTATGATATGGATGAATGTCAAAATGATATTAATGTATTTAAATATCATGTGTAGAGGTATTGGAAGCGAATTGAAGTGGTATAGATTTCTATCTTCAATGTTAGTATAGGTCAGTTGACAAGTTGAATAGTTAATTTTCTGATGTGATACCAAGGTGTTGGTTTGGGTTGGGTTTGGGTTTGGGTTTGGGTTTGGGTTTGGGTTTGGGTTTGGGTTTGGGTTTGGGTTTGGGTTTGGGTTTGGGTTTGGGTTTGGGTTTGGGTTTGGGTTTGGGTTTGGGTTTGGGTTTGGGTTTGGGTTTGGGTTTGGGTTTGGGTTTGGGTTTGGGTTTGGGTTTGGGTTTGGGTTTGGGTTTGGGTTTGGGTTTGGGTTTGGGTTTGGGTTGGGT
>NW_003163193.1:12696-15509 GCF_000004985.1 Naegleria gruberi | reverse complement strand
TGCCACAAAGCTACGGCACCCACATATTTATGCTTTCATAAACTCTCAATTTATTCAATCTCTTTATTGTTTCTCTATTATTTTATCGATTTCTCCACCAAAGATCGGCAACTTAGAAATGATCCCCAACTCGACAAAACTTCAAACTCTCTCTCCACAACCAACAATTCAATCTATTCCTTCCACAGTTATGTTGTGCACAATTAGAGCAAGGAGAAAACAGAAATAATTTCTCTGAATCTTTAAGATTTTTCGTTTCCAAGACGAGTTTACGAAACTGGCCAAGAGCTATCATCTCCATCCAATAAACAATAGTTTTAGAACATTTACTTGCCTTTTCAAATTGGCATCTAAATTAAGATTAGTGAACATCAATGAAAAGGACCGTAGTCAATGAACAAGAATCAAATTTGACTTGATCCTGAATGGAACAATTAGAAAATTACGTTTAATTTCGAATAAACTTCATTTCACAAACACGTCAAACACTTCAGTTAGATGTCATTGTATCACCCATGTAAACACTTCAATTTGATGCTCTGAAAAGGACAAAATTAATTGCCAAATTCAACTCTATAATCTCAAATTCTCAGATTAGAAGTTACAAATTATAATTGTTCATGCTTCACATACGTACTGATGATGACAGGTCTGTACAAATTAAAATAAAAAACTCTCAAACCAATGAAAAATTCGAATATTAGAAAGAAGGAGAAAGTTATAAAGTTTATGGACGAAACTTGTAAAACATTGAATAGAATACATAAGAAGAAGGAAAAGATATCTGCCAAACATGAATTGAGAAAACAGTTGTGTAATGATGATTTATTAAAGAATTACTTTGTTTTGAACCCTGAAAAGGACGAAACTGTTGTCTTTCGAATTGAAAACACACCATTAGAAAATGAGCAAGTAATTGTGACTAAACACTCAATGGTCACTAACGTCCAATCAACTCATCACCATGAACCAAATCCACCAGTACAAGTATCTGAAATCATTCGAAATGATCCACAACCAGACGAAATTATAAACACCATCCACAACCAACAAGAAATGAACCAATTCCTTCTACAATTGTGTTGTGCACTCATTCACCAACAAGAAGGGCAAAAAAGAAGTTGCTTTCAATAAATCTGCAAGTTGGAGATTTGTAAATGGATCCATGACTTTCGGCCAGTCAATTACGCGAAGAAGGCAGATTTAGGCAAACTAATCTTGAATAATACCACTGTTACAAATTCATTAGATCGTTTAAAAGCAATTTGCCTGCTTAAAATGAGTCATTTCACTGCTTTTGGTGAAATTGAAATATTAGAAAGTCATCATGTTGTTGAGGTTACAACATGTAGACTTCCAATACGTTCAAACAAAAAAGAAATAACATGCTGACCATGTGTGCTTACATGTAGCACCGGAATAATGTTGTTAGAAGAAAGTTAATAGTGGAGGTTTCGAAAGAGATATAGCATGCTTCAATTGTTATCATATTTGTTAAATTGCTGAACATGCACACAACAGCTACATGTACATGTGTGTCAAAAAAAGGTGTGGTCATGTAACATTTTAATACCACAATCAAATAGATTGAATCTAGAGGATCAACAATCAACAGCTAGTAGTGTGTTCATGTATTGTCAACCAGACCGAATCAGTCTGTCACATCAAACCTGGCAAGAATTTACATCAATTCATCAACAAACACAATTTTAATGTACAATAATTGTAAATGAAAGCATTATTAAGTGGAATTGAAGAGTATTAAAAATAACTCAGAACTTTGTTCAACAATGTGTTTCAACACATGTAGTGAGTGATAGTGGAAAACTTTTTCTGAAAAACTATTCAGTGAAATATAACAAAGGATACTCATCATTTCTGAAATAAATCATTTTCGAATAATTACAAATCAACAAATGGTAAATTTCGACTGAAAAGTCTATAAATGAATTCTCCCTTTTCTACATGATTAAAGTGTTTTTGGAAAATGTGGATTGCCTATTTAATGAAAAGGTATTATTATTAATATTTTGATATCCGAAACTCTTGTTTCTAAAAAGAAAGTCACTAATTATTTCCTTAAAGAGTAATGGAGAAAATAGAGGTCTGCAAAGAAGAGGAGCTTCTACGAGAAATAAACAAAAAAGAAATAAACTAAATTTAACATGTTTCGTTTTTATTCAACCTTATCTTCCTCTCATGACACATGTCAGGTGCCTTAATTTTGATATCTGTCAACTATACAACTCTTTCTGTTGGAAATTTCTTGATAGAAAGTGGTGCTAAAGTCCTTGCTGAATTGTTGACAGGTTCAGAAGCAAAAATCTCAAATTACGTGATCAAATAAAATACCAAAAAGATTCCATGATGAATAATGGAAAGAATCCGAAACTAATGTTCACAGACGAAACTAGTAAAACATTGAATAGAATAAACAAGAAGAAAGTAAAGTCTGCCAAGCACGAACTCAGGAAACAATTATGCAATGATGAATTATTGAAGAATTACTTTGTTTTGGATAGAGAAAAAGACGAAACTTCAGTCTTTCGCATTGATGACATTAAATCATTCGAAAATGAGCAATTAATTGTAACTAAACAAGTCAGCTCCTCTCCACCAAAGATCAGCAACGTATCATATCAAAACCAAGAGCCAATTCCACTTGTTCAATCATTAGAAACCATTCGAAATGATCCCCAACTAGACGAAACTTCAAACTCTCTCCACAACCATCAACAATTAAATCTATTCCTTCTGCAGTTATGTGTGCACAATTAGATCAAGGAGAAAACAGAAATAATTTCAAAAATCGA
>NW_003163193.1:5959-9973 GCF_000004985.1 Naegleria gruberi | reverse complement strand
AATTCTAATGCTACTGACATGCAAACAAATTCCACACAAATAACAGATTGTCAATTGTTAACAAATTTGCAAATTTACCAAAATATATTTCTATTACTCCTCCACTACTTTCCAAACATTACATTTCCATAACATGATATACTTTCGAATATAATTTTTATTCCTCAGAAGAAAGTTTCATTTCATTATCTGAATTGAAAATAAAAGTATTCAAAATATGAACACACTGTCTCAATTTCTGATCCAAAACATTCATCTCAAAATGATCATCTCCATCATTTTCACTAGTTTGCACTGTAAATTTTTGTTTAAATTTGGAAAGTCTTGAAAGAACTCTCGGAGATTTCTCACTTGGTTTTTGTAAATGATAATGGTATTTGAAGTTTGAGCTTTCTAACATGGCTTCGTGTTGGAAATTCTTTTCAAAATCTTCAGTTTTTGAGGTTGCTGAGGCAATTTTGTAGAGAGAATTGAATAAATGTTTCTTTCTGAGTTCTGGCAGAATTTCCAGACGATCCTTAATTCTCTTCTTAAAGTACAATGTGGAATTTCTCTCATAGAGTGGATTTTTAAAGAATTCTTCCTCGTCTTGGTTGCCACTGCTATTGGTGGAATCCTCTTCAATGAAATATTGGGTTACACATTGAGAATCCAATGGATTGGAATAGTGTGTAAAGTAAAATACAGAAAGATCTTGGAATACATCAATGGCTGCATAGGTCAAATTGGATAATAATGGATTGTAATAATGAGTAATGATGAATTGACCTAAAATATGAAGAGCATTAGATTCAATGAGTCTACACGCTGCCTTCTTATACTTGCAAAGTCTTTTGAGGAACATGATAAAGGAATAACATTTGAAAAGTCTGAAATTCAAATTGCCCTCACTGCTTTCCTCTGGATCATTGTTCTTCAAAATGGAAAAGTACTTGATAAATGTCAAGCAATATTCAATATAATTGGAAATTAATAAATAGTACATTCCAACATTGGTATCAATGACATAGTACAATAATTGCATGACCATGTAGAGCATTTTGTAATTCTTGTAAGTTTTGATATGATTCACGTTCAAAATAAATTCATTGAAAATGATATTGATCAAATTGGTGCTTTGTAAGAGAGCTAACAAGTAAACACTCATGTGGTGATGATGGAATTCATTGATGTGTGTTTGAGGATCACTGGAATCTTCGCCCTCTGATTGTTGAACTGAACTACTCTTCTTCAAATCATTCTTAATATTCATAATGATAGATGAGATGTGATGATACATTTCAGTGAAGGATGAATTTGCCTGAGAATTGTCAAAATTTCTCAAATAATAAAAGACATTCATATTGTACTTGAGAGCACTCTCAGTGAGAATGTGGTAATTATTATAGAGTTCATAGTAATCGTAGAGAATCAGTAACTTGTCAATGAATTTGTAATCGTTCAAACTTCTTTTTGCTACACTGTTATTGGAAATACTACTGTAGGAGAAACTGCCAGCAATTTTAGTTTTAAATCCTTCCAATTTTTCAACAATTGAAGAAATCATGGAATTATCAACGGAAACACTGACAATCTTGGCGTAGGCATCGTCATCTTCAATCATATTATTATTGACCTTATCTGTCATGATAACATTAATACTCTGTTTGAAATAATCAAAATAGTGACAAATTTGTAACAAGGTTTGAATGCTGTACATTCTAATTTCATAAAAATTGGCATCTGTCACACTCTCATTCAAAATGTTATCAAGAATCTTTTCAATAATGTCGTGGTGGTTTCTCAAGATGGCATATGTACCAATGTACAAGTTGCTAACCTTCATAATACAGTAATAACCAATTCTCTTGACATTTGGCATTGAATCTTCGGTCAAGAGTTTGATAGATGGAAGAAGAGACAATAATTGAATTTGACCTTTAACACTAATTGCCAATTGGGATAAAATACTGGCACTGTACTTTCTCCACTGATTATTATCATCAATTAACCACTTGTTATTCTTAATAGTTGTAAAAATACTTGAATTATCACTAACTGACAATAACAAGTCAATTTGATCAACATTACACAACATCTTATCCAAATCAAACAAGTATTTAAGCTTTTGCTTCTTGATAATCCTATCGTCCTGTAAATATTGCAATAATTGGAGAACAGATTCCGATTGTTTGTCATCACTCTTATCTCCACTACAGTGTGAACTTCTAAATGTTGAATATTGTTTGAAAGCATAGGTTCTAAACTTGGAGGATTCAGCAATGAACTGTCTTTGAATCTTTTTCAATTGACCTCCTGAAATATTCTTCAAAGCCACTTGTTGTTTTTGTGGATCGACACCTACATCAGACGGAACATTCTCAACTATATCAGTAAGCTTTCCCTTTGTCAATAATTCGGTAATAAACTTGAGATTGTGAGTTTTGAACTGATCACGAACCCATTGTTCACTCTTTCCATCTCTCACTCCACTAATGACATTTAACATGAATACTTTCTGATAGGCATTGAGCTTTTCAATTTGAACGTCTTCGCTATCATTTGTATTGAGGAATGCCAAATCAGAGCCACCGAAATGAGGTGGCATCTTTTCAGCAAGTTGAACTTTTCTAGAATTGACACTCAAACAAACATCCCACCATTGAGTTCTCTGATTTTTTCCTTGAGTTTCAAAGAGAGCATTCGTCGTACCAATGATATATTCTGGAATTTTAGAAGTTGCAGATAACACATCATCCATCTCTGAGAGTGGCACATATGGATGTACACGATTGACATTATATTGGAATGGATAAATCAAGAGAGGAAGAGTGAGACAGATCTGTGAAACCAACTTGGCAGGTGAACCAATTACCATAATTCTCTTATCCAATAATAGAGCATTCCAACAAACAAGCATTGTTTCCAATCCAAAATATTGAACTAATTGTACAAGAGAAGTTCCATGTGTAAATGCAATTGGTGTGAATGGATCAATCTGACGTGGAATATTCAAAGTAATAGTATCAGTATTTGGGAATAATTTCAATTGTAACATGTTACAATTTCTGCACTCGTTATAAAACTCTTTCAAAGTATCATTAATCTGATCATGAACTTGATTCAAAAGATTTAAATCCGTTTCGTTTAATTCTTCACCTGGTTGTTTCTTAGTAGCTGTAGCATTAACCTGTAAGTGAATATTATCCAAATCCAAAATTCTATTCAATGCCAATCTCAATAAATTCTCATAAACAGTAAATAATGGTTTTGATGAAAATAAAATAATTGACTTTTGAATGGCGCCTCTCTTGACACGTTCATCCTTCTTATTTCTAAATAAACAATGAGCATACATTGGTTTATCCACATAGGGTTCAATAAATTCCATTACTTGTTGTGTATTATTAACAACTGAACTATTCTCACTATTCGAAACACTAGAAACATTGTTAGAAGAAGCACCCGATTTCAAATAACTATACAGAGAAGAACTCACAACATTTGAAGGAATTACCAGATAGGTAGCATCCTCTTCAAAATAGTGAGCACCATCCGGAAGACAATAATCTCCCAAATGAGATGTGAAAGTGTTTAGAATAGTTCTTCGTTCGGGTGGATACACATGTGAAAGTGTGTTTCCTTTGAGTAAATCAAATTCTGCTATACACACACAGAAAATATCCATAATTATGCTGATGACGAATAGTTTCGAATAAATTAATTATTAAATTTTAATTGTGATGATGTGTTGAGAAGTTAATGTGAAAAAGATTAAAGAAGTGATGAGGTGGAAGGTCTGTTGTGAGTTCTTTTGTTTTTTTGTAAATTGTGCCATTATTTAGTGTGATGACTTGACCCGCAGCTACTTGAAAGTTGATTGGAGATAAAAATGCAAGCATGAAAAAACGTTGAGGATGGGATTCGAACCCACGCGGATTACTCCACCAACTTAGCAGGCTGGCGCCTTAACCACTCGGCCACCTCAACTTGATATCCAATATATTAATATGATTATTAAATAATGAATGTGGG
>NW_003163193.1:0-4157 GCF_000004985.1 Naegleria gruberi | reverse complement strand
TTGTTATTGAAATAAAACAAGTCCTAATTGGAGAAAATTGTATTCAGTAATGCATTTTGCATTTTGTTGAAAAGAGATAATAATACAGAGATAATTTGCTCAGTAATTGTTTCCTCTTCTATTCGTCTCTCATTGCATTTTGGTATTTTTGAGCTAATTGCATGAGTTCTTCTACACTAAATTCACTTTCCAATATGTATGGATTATCAACGTTTGAAAATATCCATTCCACTGCAGCTTCTGGGTCGAGATTATGAAGAATGAGAGCCTTCTTTGCAATTCTCTTTGAAAAACCCAACTCCATAACCATGCCTACCAAACCATCATCTACAGGGAAATTATCAATTAATAATTGTCTTTGAATATCACTAATACTTGGTTGGGTTGGTCTTGGTGGTTGAGTTGTCGTTGGTGGTGCAGTTGTTCTTGGTTGTTGTGTAGTATTTTGTACAGGTTGTGTTGGTGGTCTTGTTGCAGTGGTTGTAGTGGTATTTCCTGAAGGATGAGTTGATGTAAATTCATGCATAATTTGTGCCAATTGATCAGAGACTGATCCGGTTGATCCTGATGATGTTGGAGTTGTTGGCAATAAATTAGAACCACTACTAGCTGTTGATTGTTGAGCCTCCGATTCAATCTCTATCTTACTCTTATATCTTCTCTGTTGATGATTAATTGGAATTAATAATACAAAGCCTTTGGAAAGAAGTGAATCGGAAAGAGTTTGATCATCCTTCAACTCCGTACCATTCTGATACAAATGTTGTGTGGATGCTTCCCATCCTCGTAAATTGTAAATTCCCTTCTTGAGATCGGTGATGGTTTGTAGAGTAGTGGATTTTGGTACCTTGACAATACCATCCAAAACTGTTCTAACTTTGATATGATCAGTCATTTGTTGGTTCCAAAGGAAGATGGAAATTTAAATATTTTTTATTTGATGGAATTTATTTTTAGAGTATTTTCCAATTTTTAAATAATTATTAAATAATAAGAAAATCAATTAATATGTATTAATAAATAATAATTTAATAAAAATTTAAATAAATTAAACACCACACCAATCAACAATGGTATTAGCAATAACTTCAGCAGCCTTGTAAATATTTTCAATTGGAATATATTCATTAGTTTGGTGAGCCATATGAGTGACACCAGGCCCAAACACAACACTAGGTGTATTACCCAAAGCATTAACGTAACCAGCATCAGTAGCCCAAGGACTTGAGGCAATAATTGGATCTTGTCCAGTGACTTGACTGAAGGATTTAGTAAGCTGACTAACAAATTCATGTTCTAATGGGACATAACCTGGAACCCAACTGGCACCAATAAATTCCAATTTAGATGGGTAAGCATTGAAATGTTCTGGATCTTCTTCTACAATAATCTTGAAAACCAAATCATTCAAAACCTTCTTGGCATCTTCAACAGTTTCATAATTTGGAATAATACCAAAACGACCTTCAATGACAGTAAAATCTGGAACACTACTTGGCCATTCACCACCCTTAATAACACCAACATTGATTGGAACTGGAATGGTAATATTTTCAAAGAGTTTTTGCTTGAGAACATTTCTAATGAGATGAGTTCTTTCAAATTCCAATTTCTTGATAGCATTCAAGACAATTTGAGACTTTTCAATAGCACTAATACCATCATATCTAGTACCACCATGAGCACTCTTACCATGGACAGTAATTCTGAACCACAAAGAACCTTGTTGTTGTGGGAAAATTAAGAAATTAGAAGGTTCTGGGAAAATACCAGCATCAGCATGACCATATCCTCTCAAAACAGCACTGACAGTACCAGCACCACCACTTTCTTCTTCAACAACACTGTGAACAATAATCTTACCCTTCATGTTAGTGACATTGAGAGCTCTTTGAACTGCTTCAATAGCCAACAAACCAGCATACAAACCACCCTTCATATCAGTAGTACCTCTACCATAAATATTGGAATTGTTAATGTGACCACTGAAAGGATTTTCCAAATACCAAGCCTTTGGATTACCGACAGGAACGACATCAATATGTCCATTGATAATCAGGGATTTATGCTTCTTGAATGCAGTAACTTGTCCTTCAGTTGATGTTTCAACTTCTTCTGGAGCACTTCCATCCAAAACACCAACAACAATTGGTGATTTAGCCAAGGAATCAAAACTACGTGGAGTATTAAAGAATTTGTTATTTTCCAATTCAGCTGTTTGTTCATCCATAGTCCAAATATCAACCTTGTTAAACTTTAATTCTTCCTTCAAGTATTTAGCAATATCAATTTGAACATCATGTTCTTGTTCAGGAAGTGATGGATATCTGACCCATCTTTGGAATGTTTCCAAGTTTTTAACATCTGATTTGTGTTGATTTAAATATTCCTTAATTTTAGAGGCAGTTTCTGATGATCCACAAATAAATGTTGTTGCAAACATCATCATCATGATGACTGCAATAACAATATTCCTCTTGTTGTTTTGCATTTTTTTTTAATTTTGAAAATTAAAATAAAATTAAAGAGATTTGAAACAAACAGAACCAATAATGCTTTGATATGTTTGGTATTTCACTAATATTCTGATCTTTATCTTGACAGAAACCAGTTGCCCTCATATTTTCAAGTTATTTTCAATGATGAAATAATTCAAGAAAAATTGAATAAAATCATCTTCCCAATTCTTCCCTCAAATCGGAAAAGAGTCCATCTCACTCCCACCACCATCCTCTCTCCAAATCATTGCCGTTCAATTTTTTCTCTCACTCCTTCAAATTTCTATTCAATAAATTCTCTCATCTTCATCAATAAATACAATTTGCTGATGAAAATTATTTTTGTTCACCAAAAAGTTGAAACTCTCACCAACAACACTCATAAAAAAAATGCGTCCACTAACTGATGAGGAGATGGAAACTTTCTTTGATAAACTTACCAAGTATATTGGCAAGAATGTCAAGCAATTAATTAACGATAAATACTCTTTCCGATTTCATAAAGATAAGGTTTTCTACATGAGTAATCAAGTATTACAATTTGCTGAAAACATTACATTTGAAAGGCTGAAAACTGTGGGAGTTTGCTTTGGTAGATTTTCCAAATCTAAAAAGTTTAAACTTGAAGTAACTTGTTTGGATTATATTGCTCAATATGCCGAGTATAAAGTTTGGGTTAAACCTCAAGCAGAACTTTCATTCCTCTATGGTAATCACATTTTGAAGACTGGTTTGGGTAGAATGACTGAAGATTGTCCACAATATCAAGGTGTTGTTGTTATGAATATGAATGATGTTCCATTAGGTTTTGGTGTAGCTGCAAAGTCGACGGATGAATGTAGATATGTTAAACCAACAGATATCGTATGTTTCCACCAAGCTGATGTTGGTCAATATTTGAGAGATGAAGATAGCTCTTCCATGTTCTAAATTTTGTAGCTAGTTTCAATTATATTGATGATCAGAGTTTTCATTGATTCCGATGATATATTCCACACCCTTTTCTTTTTCACACAACAACAGTTGATGATTAGCAACTTGCTTCTTCCACTTGTTGATATTCCACCTCATATTCTTCTTCCCAATAATAGCTAGTAAAAACAAATTGAATTGTTATTTAAATAATAAATAGTTTTAATTTCTTTGACCACAACACCTACGGAAAGATCCTTTCACTCTATCACTGAACCACTTTGATAACAAGCAATAGACAACACTATTGGCAAAAGCTCTCAGAGGGCTCAAAATGTGGTGAATACTCAAAACAATTAATCCAGGCAAATCCAAATCATCAGAGAAGGAATCCAATCCATGCTCTGCGACACGAACTACGTAAATGATATCAGTGGCCAATCTGTACACAATAACCCAAACACCAAACAAGAAGAATGGTAAGGCATAGAAGAGCAATTGCTTGAAAAGATTACGTTCCTTCTCTCTCTTCTTCTTGGCACTTGGTGTATTATGAACAATGGTTGTGTCACGGAAGAGCTTCTTTGTTACCCAGTAGATCATTATTCTCAATGCTAGTGAGGCAACCTCAATTGCAATATAGATCATATTCTTTACAACATCAGGAATGATATTTGCAAAAAAGACATCTCTTGGTGCACTCTGTCCTCCCAAAATATAATTCTTCAACAACAATCCAAACAATGG
>NW_003163194.1:10328-14084 GCF_000004985.1 Naegleria gruberi | reverse complement strand
AACTCTTCCATCCGGTCTCAACATGACATGACATTCTGGATAACAAGGAAACGAATTATGGAATGGTCTCTCCGAACTAGCAATTAAACATTCATCCAAGTCCAAAACCAAAGTCATTTCTCTATCGGATTTGATAGCAGGAAGAGAACACAATCCATCCCGAGAGGCATACTTGTAATTGATGGAATTATGACGAATTGTTGATGCAGATGATGATGAATTTTTGAATATTCTTCCATTCTTGTTAAAAGGGAAAGAAATTGATGATGAAAATTTGCAAGATTTTTGTGCTGTGAGAACTTTGAGCATTTTTTTCTAATTTTTAATAAAATTTTTCATTTTTCTTTTACAAATTAATGAAATAAGGGTATCATCAACAATTCTTAATTTACCTGAGGAGAGGTTTATTTTTCTTTACGATACATGACGTCTGTTCTCATGACATATTTAAATTCATTTGGATCACTCAACACACTTCCTTCATGATAATTCGAATGAACAAACATCAAGACTTGACCTGCTTGTGGTTTCACACTATGAATTATTTCACATCTCGAATTGAGAAAGTTAGTTTCACCTCCACTCTCCACATCATTCAAATATAAGAGAACTGTAATGAAAGATCTTTCCACAACTTTCATTTTCTTTCCATTAATTTCCACATTAAGAGTTGGTCTCTGAAAACAACCATCATAATGAGGAGCAAAATATTCTCCAGCTGCATACTTGTAGAAACGAATTCTTTCATTGAGACCACACAATTTAAAACCATCTTGTGGACCTACTTTGAGTGATGACACATTCTGTGGCAGGTATTTCTCTAATTTTTTGTAAAGCATGTCAGAATATTGCTTTTTATCAATCATGGCACGAGAGTTATTTCTAACATCTTTCATAATGGTAGATGAAGTAGGACCTGTTGAAATTGGGGCTTCTCCATAACCAATTTCTTCACTTTCTTTCAAAAGTTTCGAACATTCTTCTGTGGAGAATAAATTCTTGATAACCCAAATGTTGTTTGGATCAATGGTTTCAAGATGTGGTTGCTTAGAGGTGGATGAAGAGATCATTGTTTCTTTGTTTTTTTGAAAATAAATGATATAATTTGAAAAGTTTAAATAATAGTATGAACTTTGAGTTCACAGTTCGAAGCTAATAGGTGATATGAGAACACAATCAAAAATCCGTCAAGCACTTCACCACGTCGAACAGGGAGCTGCTGAATCTTATACTCCTCTCCTCAAATATCGTCAAGAAGATTTACGTGTTTATCAAGTTGCTAAGAAATTGCATACCATGTGGCAAGAAAGCGACTAGGAAAAGCCAATTACATATGATGATATCGAATTTGCCTTCAACTTGTACAAAGTACATTGCGAAAATATGAAAATGATGAAGAGTGAATACTCTCTTGAATATACCAAGTTGATGAAGGTTCTCATTAATATTGTTTTGGTAAACAGAGAATATTGCAAGGTTGCCAAACAAGTTCTCAATGAATCAACAAAGAAATACAAGAAGGATATTTCATCAATTGAATCGGCAATTGAATCTAAATTGAAGGAATATGAATCAACTCAAAGTAATCAAGACAAACTTTTAATGCTCAGACTCTCCTCATACACCATTCAATCTATTTCTAAATTAGACTCTGATTTGGATGCTTATGAAAATATGGTTGTCCAATGTGTGAAATTGATGTATCCAGAAAGATGTATTATCTATGATTTGGACCTTTGTAAAAAACTTCTTTACATTTGCCGTACTACAACAGCTTCTTCCCTTTTGGAAAAGAGCAAGGAAATTATGGATGTTTCCTCAGTTCACTATGATAGAGAAAAACTCTTCCAACAAGCTATTATTAGGGACAATTAAGGTCATCAAATGTAGCCCGTCTAGCTCAGTCGGTAGAGCGTCAGACTGTTAATCTGCAACAAATTTTGAAATGAAAAAAAGACTACAGCACCACAGGTTCCCAAGTTGTCCCAACCTCAGTACTGATGTGGCTCGACGATGCTTAACTTCTCAAATCGGACGGGATGAGGTGCATTCATCATTATATGGCCGTAGCCATTCATTACCTCAAAATGTGTAATATCAGCCCAATTCCATATTCACAGTGAACAAAACCAAGTGATGAGTCAAACCTTATTCTACCATTGCAATAAGGATATGATTATTAATTTACAAAAATCAAAAAAAATGAATAATCACTATCATCAGCACAATGATACGTTTGATGGTGATGATTGGAGCGAGAATTGTCCGATTTTGCTCTCCTCTCTCCTACAAACATTTCATTTAAAAATCTCTCCTCCTATATTATTTGTTACTGTTGAATATTATCAAAAAGATTATCAAAGACAGATTGGATATATTAAAATTCTTTAAAAATGAATTGAAAAGTGCACAAATAGGAGATGGGAAAATGAGACCAGCAGTTGAATTGGTCAAGGAAACACAGGACATTATTGAAAAATTGAAAACTTTTGAAGAATTATCGTTGAGCTATCCAAGTTCTAATTACTTTCATGAATCGTTTAATAATTATATAATAGAACAACAGGAAGCTTACGAACCAATTGAGTTGGATAATATTATTTCCATGCGAGGTTAGTTTATTCTTCTTCTTTCAAGTTTGAAAAAATTTTATGTAGAAAATACCAAGTCAACCAATGATTATGTACGAAATTCCTGTTATACTTCTATTTCAATACTAAAATATTTCAAAAATCTTAAATTTCTCTATCTAGCTGGGTCACCCTGTCAAATAAGAAGTAAAATGATCGACCTGTCACAGAAAAAAATTTAACAGAACTGCTTTCAGAATCAGAGAATGGAAAGTATCCAACATCAGAATATTTTGGTCTGAGAAATACTTATAATATTCCGCAACTCTTACCACTTATTATGAAATCAAATATTGCAAAAAGAGTTCGAGTATTGGATTTATCATTATCAGGTTCAATAACAGAAAATGATGCTCTATTTATTGCAGAGCAAATCCAATTACAGAGAAAAGAATTCACATTGTTAGAATTTGTTGATTTGAGATATAATAATATTCAACTTGAAAATAATCCGAATAGGGATATCGTGATTCAACAAATTGAAGAGGAATTCAACAAAATAGGAATTGCAGTTGATGTATCAAAATCTGATTATTGTAGAATTGCAGAACATTGAAATTTGTTAATCAATTAGTAAACTTGAATTTTACCATAGAAATCGTTATTAAGGAAACGTTTTGTTAATCAATGTAGCCCGTCTAGCTCAGTCGGTAGAGCGCAAGGCTCTTAACCTTGTGGTCGTGGGTTCGACCCCCACGGTGGGCGATTCTATTTTACAATCTAACACCTTATTTCTTGTTTATTTTGAAATAGTTAATTTTACAATAATAAATAATAATTTATCTATAATATTTCACTTATTTTAAACAATACTATCTATTTTTATTAATTTTTATTTAAAAAAAATGAAGAAGCGAATGAGAGAAGAATTTGATCGTAATTCAATCATGATGGAAGGAAAGGAGTAGGATAACTTATTCCCCGATGATATTTGTGAAGAAATTATGCAATGGCTAGCTTGGAAAGATGTTTTATTGAATTGTTGCCTAATTTCCAAGCAATGGTTTACAATTGCAAAATCAAGATATAGAGCAAGTATTCAACTCACATATGGTCAAGAAAAATTATGGCTATGTTTTATTAAAGAGCAGCAGGAAGGATTTCTCGTATATTTAATATTGGTGTT
>NW_003163194.1:6697-7832 GCF_000004985.1 Naegleria gruberi | reverse complement strand
CGTTTTGTAAAGCCATTTAAAATATAAATCCAAATCTGGACATTTGAATGATTTGAAACTTTTTAAAAAAATGATAAAACGAACAATTGAAACTCTTGTTGATGAAGCAAATGTTGGATCTGAAACAAAAAAGACGAAACTCACTCATGAAGTTTTCAATGATGATATTCTGGGTGAAATTTTATCCTTCTATGATGATTTTAAATTCATTGTATTGAATTGTGCATTAGTTTCGAAACAGTGGTTGAATGTCATATTGGAAAGATCAAGACTTTGTTTTCGATGTTATAGTAACAATTTGAAAGGTCGATTTTTACAAAATATTGCAACTTTGGTGGTGAGATTTGGAACTGTCGAATTTGATTATCAAATACTTGGTCTGATGAAACGTTTATCACATCTTCGAGCTTGTTTTAATGATATTGGTGTTGAAGGGGCTAAACACATCAGTCAATTGAAACAATTAACTTTTCTTGGAGTGAGTGGTAATTTTGTTGGAGTGGAAGGAGCCAAATACATTAGTCAATTGAAACAATTGACAAACCTAGATATTTGTTTTAATAATATTGGAGACGAGGGTGCAAAACACATTAGTGAATTGAAACAATTGAAAAATCTCAAAATTGGAAACAATTACATTGGTGTTGAAGGTGCCAAATACATTAGTCAATTGAAGCATTTAACCAAGCTTTCTATTAGTTATAACAATGTCAGAGTTGAGGGGGTTAAATACATTAGCGAAATGAAACAATTAACTGATCTTAACATTGGTGAGAATGTAATTGGTGATGAAGGAGCTAAACATATTAAGAAATTGAATCAATTGACTAGATTAAGTATTTCAGGTGTTGAAATAAGTGAAGCAGGAGCTAAATACATTTGTGAAATGAAACAATTAACACAGCTCAATATTAAGAATAATAACATTGGCAAAATAGGCAAGGAATATATCTGTACTGAACTGAAATATTTAATTGATCTTGAAGTGTACTGAAGTATAAAAAGAAAAAATTCATTTTCTTTCGTGCATTTGATTTGTACAAATACCATCCATGAAAGGTAATCTTCTTGTCTATACTTAAAATTATTTATTCCAATAACTTAATAATTCTTCCATTTTACCATACGAGTTGAT
>NW_003163194.1:0-1537 GCF_000004985.1 Naegleria gruberi | reverse complement strand
ATTATGACTCATTAATATTTCATTCTCAGAAAAGCAATGAATACCAAAACCACCACCCTCAATTTTCCCAATATCATCATCTAAATATTGTAAATGATCTCCATGTTCACGATCTAATATCATAACTGATTTTTCATAATCCACAACATAGAGTTGGGATCCCATAACATCCAATCCCCAGATATTATAGTAAGTTTCTTTAGATTTCCAAACAAGAAGTGGATTCTTCCTCATTATATCAGAAACCTTAATCTTTACAACATATGGATCAGTAGATGCATAAATATATTCCTCATCCTTCTCCTTAATCAATTTCAAACAATTAAAACAAGTAATTTCCTCAAACACAACTTCAAACAAGGCCTCCCTTCCAATTAACTTGTTTTCATACTCTTCAGCTGTCTCTGCTCTCGGAAAAACACTCAGTGCCGAACCATTCGTTACAATAAATCTATAATAATCATTGGAAAGAACAATATCAAAACAATTCGGACCAACATGCCATGCAGAATAATAACCACTAACATTCAGTGATGAAAATTCGAGAGAGTATCGTTTGGTGGGGATGATATTAATTTTATATTTTAGGAGGTTAATTAAATTATTATTATCGTGATGATCATCATCAGTGGAAGTAAATTGGGACGGAAGAAAATCTATCAGCTCAACCTTTACAGACATTTTTTTTTAAAATTATTTGATTGTAAAGAATATTTTGTAAAGTTAGGGTGGTGAGGATTAACAGCATTCTGATAACATTATCAATGGCAATTAATTTCATTTCGAATAATGTGGAGACAGATAGCGTAAGTCTTCTCCTGAACTTAACACATCTCTCATGGAGCCGTTTGTTGGAGAGAGTAGCCAGATAACAGTTGACCAATAAAAAACTGAGAAAACTTTTTCAATACAGTTGACATGTTCTCTGTTTGACAGTATCAGAGTATATGGCCAATGGTTCTTGAATTGTATGACAAAATCCTCATCTCATCTGCATTGAGTTGTGTTCTATATTCAGTCTCTTCTTAAATTTGTCCATTTTTGTAGAAAGATTCATGAAGTTTGTTTATTCGAATAAAAAGAATTTAAAAATTTTTGGTGTTTTTGAATTCTATACAAGTCGAACAGGTATTCGTTAAAAAACTGTGGTTAACATCTCTTATGCGAAGTATTTATCAACTTTCTCTTCATGGATGCAATATACGAAACTATCTGAAAGGGAGGTTTAAAAACTGGATTATTGTATCACTTTAAATAGGGAGGATAAACTTCTTTCAACATCTTTCCTTAGTCTTTAGAGCATTAAAAGAAAAAAGAATGAAAACCAATTCAATGGATCGCTTATTTGATAATTTGATGAGATTATACTTGACACTGCTGGCAGAAACTCAAACTAATCTTGAACAAATACAAGTTGATAAAACAATAAGTGCCAGTAATCCACAAGTGTTGGAAGAAAACCAAAAAGTTTCCACTCAGACATCGTACGAAACATCTAATGTAGACAATGATTCGAATAATGTAATTTGTGATACAA
>NW_003163195.1:35512-36632 GCF_000004985.1 Naegleria gruberi | reverse complement strand
GGATATTGAAAAACACATAATAATAATAGCAAATTTGAATATAATATAATATACTGAATATATAACAAATCAAATATATAAATTACTTACCAATATTCCATAACAAAGAAGAGTCTCAATTCAACACCTGCAAAAGCATCAATGGTTCTCTCCTCAAAATAATCAAAATACCTCACAATATTGTTGTGTTCATGAAACTTCCGAACCAAATCGACTTCCTTTTTAATCTTTTCAAAATTTTCTTCCTCAAAGAGAGTAATCATTTTGATGGCGAATAGTTTGTTGGTGGATTTTTCCTCGACTGGAGTTGTGATCACGATGATGATGATGATGATGAATTATTGTTATTATTGTTATTATTATTGAAAATGATGATGAAATAATATGTTTCCTAATGTCAATATATATTTCGAATAGGTATACGAACCTAAATAAACTAATCCTTCTGCTCCACTACCAAGTTTCATCTTGGGATTATACTTTTGGGTTAACATTTTATAATTTTCTATTGATTGATTATTCAATTCTCATCAAAACTTTAAGAGATAATATTTCGTCCTTTTTTTGTATTTTTGACAGGCAAGAAGGTGAACTAGAACGTTGACAAGTAAAACCTACCCCATAAAATAATTATTACCCAAAATCCTTTAAAATCTTCCACTATCGTCGATACTCTTAGTCCAATAACTACGATATACGAAACCAATCGAAAGTAAAAGAGGATCAGAGAGCAACCAATTGACACTGTTTTTTAACTTGTTAAAACTCTCTAGTGTGCGTCTCTTTACAACAAGTTGTTTGTCTGCCCTTTCTTCAAATCATCCATGAACCACTGTACTTACGGCACAACCTCCAAAAAAACATTCCTCTCTTCTTTTACAGAAAATTCAGTTAAAAATGAGTAATGCCTTTTAAATGGAAAATTCACAGAGGGGAAAGAGAGTGCCAAATTGATGAATATCGTTAAATTGGGCGGAAATAACTTGTGAAAAAATTGTAGAGTGATGATGATAACATTTGACTGTATTGATTTCGAAATATTTGTTATTGAGATGGGTTTTGTATTACATATTATTTAAGAGTGAGAGGTATTGCCAATAACACTATTTGATTGTCAAGT
>NW_003163195.1:29009-31201 GCF_000004985.1 Naegleria gruberi | reverse complement strand
TGGTAGTTTGATTTGTGGTACAACACTGTTTGGTTGACTAGAGCCTAGGTGGTGGGTAGAACGAGATAATGCAACATTAGTTGTTACAGGTGATGGTACATGAGTAATAGTTGTAATTGGTGGATGACAAGTCTTTTGAACTGCTAATGATGATGACGATGATGGAGGAGACAATGGTTTGCTGTTTGGTAATTGCCTAGTTTCAGATGATACGTTACAGATAGACATTCTCTCCACCTTGTTGTTACTAGTCATCAAATTGATTGGTAGTTCCTTAGAATCGGAAGATTTTGAATGATTGGATCCGTTACTGATAACATCATCACAACAATCAGTTGCCTTGTGTTTTGTTGCATAGGGAGTCGGATTGAACAATTGATAAGGTTGAAATGCAAAGGATCCCAATCTATGTGATGCTGTTGCTGGTTTACTATTTGGTCTTTGAGAAGATTGGTTGATTGCGACTCTATCCATTGATAAAGTAGTTCCAACGGCAGATTCTTCTCTATTTTGACACACTAGCTGTTTTGGCATTTGTTTTTTGATTTTTGCAACGGTTTTTCTAAATTGCCAAGGTGTTTGTTGTGATGAGAGGTCCGGGTTCAATGCTATGGTTGGTACTCTCGTTCTGATGATGATTATTAATGGGGAAGTATTATTAGAAAAAGTGGCGGTAACTGTGGTTACTTATTTTGTAGAGTGGATGGCGATCTGGAGAATGCACTTGATGTTGATGATAATATCAGTTAGTTTCTTGTTGTTCTTGTTGTGTTTTACTGATAATCGACTGATTATCTACTGATTCTCTTGTTGTTTTTCTAATGTTTTTTACTACTATTTGTTAAATATTACAACTACTATTAATAATATCTAATTTTCCACTTCTAGTTGTAT
The DNA here is from genome assembly GCF_000004985.1 of Naegleria gruberi. Lineage (NCBI taxonomy): Eukaryota > Heterolobosea > Eutetramitea > Acrasida > Naegleriidae > Naegleria > Naegleria gruberi. The sequence goes on along the minus strand of NW_003163195.1, from coordinate 30,307 downwards.
GGGTGATGATTTTTTTAACAAGTCTATTTGTGTTCTTGGTGGAGAAATTGATCAACAATTCACAGATCAATCAATGAGTTGGCTTTTTGTAAAAGAGATTGTTTAATTGGGAGAAGACAACCATAAACTATTATTAACACCATGAATATCGTTATTGCATGACAAGCTAAAGTGAGAACTTACTTATCTGGACTTGAACTTACAAAGGTTGATCAAAATGAAAACTGTAAAGTGAAAGCCAATCTACAGTTTTTGAGCTTTGAAAAATGTCGTTGCGTTGCGTGATGGGTGTTGATTGTTTTTTTGATTGAATAGAATCCTCACCGACAGCCCTATAAAAGATATTTTTGACTTGTTTATTTTCAATTTTTTACTAGATAATCAACTTTTCTTAATTGTAATGTGCATTGCAGATGAGTGAAATAAAGTCGGTTATGTTTAATAATATTGAGGAAATATTCTTTAAATATTTGATGATAAACTGGTCTTTTCCAATGCTTCCAAATCCAATCCCTTCTCATTCATATAGTCCTGAATACTTTTCAAGAGAGGATCAATTGTATTATTCTGAATGGTCATGGCTTCCTTTTCCTTGAATTGAGTCCATTTACAATCACCATGCTCTGTCAATTTAATATTCAGCTTGGTACTGTCCTTGGCAAATGCAATATACATTTTTAGAGTTTTTCCAACTTGAATAGATTTTGATTTAGAAAAGTAAGCATACTTTTCTTCGAATAGAAAATCTGGATGAATCCCAATCAGATCCAATGGAATAGAAGTCTCTTCATTGAATTCTCTCTTTGCAGTTTCAATAAATGTTTCACCAGGTTCCATTCTCCCTTTTGGTAAATCAAGTCTACGACTGTGTTTCATTAAAAGGAAATCATATTTAGAAGTCAATTTTCTAAAAAGCAAAATACCACATGATATTTCTTCATGTTCAACAATTCTTCCATATTGTTCGAGTTGTTCCTTTTCTGTGAGGAATACGTGGCGATTCTCTTTGGAATTTGTTTTTTTGATATTTGCATTGGTGTTGGAAGATGATCCTGAAATAGCTTTTTGTTGTTGTGACATTTTTTAGTAATGGAATTGATTATTAATAACTTGATCAGCTTGCTTTTGTGGTAAATTGAAATTCAAATCCAGATTTGAAGAATTAACATGAAACACGATATTTCTTTGTAAGGTTTTGTAAGCTTTGTTCTAATGAAATCAGAGTGACAGAACAATTAGGTGGTTATCTTGCTTGGCTTTAATTGGGTGTCATCATTGATTGGATGAAGCTTATATCC
>NW_003163195.1:23307-24678 GCF_000004985.1 Naegleria gruberi | reverse complement strand
GTGCCATTTTCAAGACAAAGGCTATATAATTCGAATGAATATGGTGATTTTATGAAAATAGCACAAAAACAACAATTGGAATTTGTGAAATTAATTAGAAATGATGAAATTAGTGAATTACCGAATGTTGTGATTGTTTCACAATTAATTGTTGGACTTTCGGATAAAGATAATGTGTTTTTCCTTGATTTATTAACGAGCATACAGATGAATTTATTGAATCCATCAGTTTCGGAATATCATTTACTTCAAATTGACAATAGTTTAGATTCAGATATCATGTCATTATTATTTTCGAATAAGATTAAAATTCGCCACATTGGAAAAGAGATTAATAGATCAATATTCTTGAAATATTGCAATGAATATTTGAAGGATAGGACTGTTTTATATCTCAATCAACCTGATGTTTATTTTGATAACACTTTAATTCTTGCTTCGACTATTCAATATGGAGAATGTGTGAAAATTTATAAGAGATTGAGCATGGTGAAACCTTTCGATTGTGAGGTAAGTTTACTCTGTAGCTTTGTGAAATGTGGAAAGTAATTTATTTCTCTCATCTCAAATATATTAGAGAGGACAAGGATCAATAAGTGAGGGAATTATTTTCAAAACCAATTCACAGGAGCCATTCATGGTCAATGAAGGAGATCCAGATTGGACAAAACAATTAATTATTCCAATGACTGCCAAAATATTTAAAACTCATAATTGTAAATTGGCAGAGCAGATAAATGGTTGGTTTTTGAGTGATCCATCCCAATTGGTTTATTCAAATCTGCATATACCCAATAATCAGAAAGTATTAGTTACTAAAAGAGAAGGAGTAAAAAAGGAATGATATATTGAATAGTAGTATCTGGCTACATTTGAGCAAAATTCCCATTCATTCCATCCTGCGGTTTTCTTTCTCAATTTTGAATAGTTCAAGCATTCTTCATATTTAAATCAACCTTGGAACCTGCCTTAAAGGACATAAATCTTTATGAATAACTTCCATAAGTGAATGATGAAATAAAACCACTTTACAATCCTTTAGTGTTGTTTATTGATCTAGTTGTATGGTTTAACCAATTCACTGTACCACTTGGCAGAGTTCTTGACATATCTTGTAAGATTAGGACTATTATAGTCAACAAAGACAACACCAAAACGACAACTATAACCATTGGTCCATTCAAAGTTATCCATCATTGACCAAACAAAGTAGGCCTTAACATTAACACCATCTTGCATCACTGCATTGGATACCTCTGTGAGATAGTCATGTAAATAGTTAACTCTAAAAGTGTCGTTCAAAGCTTGACTAATTGGCATTGAGCTTTCACCTGGAGCATCAACACCATTCTCAGTCACATAAATCATTGT
>NW_003163195.1:0-2372 GCF_000004985.1 Naegleria gruberi | reverse complement strand
TCTGAGTGACTTGCTCTTGTTTTTTCAGTATATCATTAGGATCATAATATCCACTCGAAGACACTCTAGGTCCAAATGTTTTTGTTATGGTATATTTCTGATATTGACTATAACAAATTCCAGCACAAAGTGTCATTTTAGAACTCCATCTCAAAGTTGTGCACGTTGACAACTTATTTCTGAAATACTTGCCATCAAAATGAGTAAATAACACATGAACATCAGGTGTTGGTGAATTCAATTCTGCCAATATAATTGCATCACTAAAACTATTCACTGTTTGTTGATTGAAAATTGGTGTATCACATGAATTCTTCTTTCCATTACTAGAACTTGTTTTTGGACAAGAACATAACGACGAACAAACATGTTGTCTATTAGAAGAATTATTACTTGATGATGAAGATGGATTACTCCGAGTTTTGTTTGTATCAAATCTTGGAGGTGGTATAAACTTTTGTGGAGTAAATTCTCTCGGAATATTTTCCATACCATCATCACGTTTAATAATTATATTATTATTATTATTATTCAAAGGTGCCTTTTTTACATCTGTTGATGATGAAGAAGATGCTCCAATTCTATCAGTACTATTATCTTCATTAGTAGATGAGGATGAAACTCTGAGTGTTCTTCCACCTGTGGCGGGAAATGATTTTTGTGTATCCGAAGACGGTGATGAATTATTGTTGGATGAAAGAGTTCGAATATTGGTTGGAGGCATTTTTTTAATATTGCACCAAGTATTATCACTTCCAGCAAATAGTCGAGTTTAATACCTTTACAAAAATATTAAATCATATTACTCCTTGACCTATTGTAAACCTTATATTTCAATTACAATCATAATAAAATCTCAACATTCAAGTAACACTCAAAAAAAAATCAGTTTTAACTGTTATTAAGATTTCCATTTAATTCAATCCTAACAATTCAGAAAAAATGAGCAACCACGATGAACAAGTTGTAATCCACTTAGATGATCAAAATGATAATAAGAAAGGTGTTCATCGAGGTGATGGGAAAGATTGGTTGTATGAGAAATTATCGGAAAAGATGAATAGATCATGTAAGGGATATTCTGGAAAGTTTCAATTAATCAAATCGATCAAGTTGCATGGTCTTCTCTATAATCCTGTCTATCCTTGTGGTGTTGCCTTTGATGATAAGAATGGGGTGTTGGTTATTTCTGATGGTAGCAATAAGAGAATTGAATGTTTTGAATGTGATCAATGCTGAGGAATTACATCTTGCATTTTGAACATCAGTGAGATTGTTCAAAAACTGAACGAGAAGGAGAGCTTGGATAATATCGAACCAGTGTTGATAATTGATCAGAATCAAACCTCTGATGATGATATCTACATTGGAGGAGCAAATTCTGCTGCCCTAGTTGAAAGAGATGGAAAGAAACAGTTACTACTTTGTTGTGATTATGGAAATGTTACATTGCAAATTAATAAAAACAAGATTGAGAACAAGTAATTATACTAATGGGTATTAAAGCTCAGGGACTGTTTCACCTTTAAGGTGATTCAGCCTTGAGACCTGCTTTAATGGATATAAATCTTTATTAGCAGGTCCCGAGATTAATAAATATGGCTCTTATAAAAAAACTTATCAATAGTATTAGTAAAGATAAGAAAAAAATTAGGAGGTGCGAATAGGATGGCATAACTAAACTGAAATTAAAATAAAAAAGATATCATTTGATGATATCTGAAACCTCACTTCAATGAACACTTACCAAGAATCATTGAGAGCGTAAAAAAGGTTGAATAAGGGTGGGACTAATTGGGTGGGAGTTATCTGCAGAAGGTGAGCTAAGGTCTTTCGTTTTCTTGTTGTTCTTTGGTGTAGTTGGTGTTGGGGCCATTGTGATAATTTTTTGAGCATGGAAAAATACTCAACTTATATTTTATTAAGTTTACAATGAAAACAAGTCCATTCTTCACTTCGCTCAGAATTAGACATCACGTTTGCTAAATTAAGAAAGATCAAAAACTTTCAAACATAAAAAAATGTCAAATCTTCGCTCACGAATTAGCAGCTCCATTATTGATCAGAAAACATTGATTTCGACGGAGGATGAAGTGACCAACGAGTTGGAACACATTTTTCTCTACTTGTCAAATTTTAAACCATTGGAAGAGGAGAATTCTGATGGAGAAATTGTTATTCGAAATCAGACGAATGATTCCAATGACCAGGAAGATGAACTGGATTCGAATGTTGATGATGATGATGAATTTTTATATTATAGAAGTGAAATTGTTGATCAAATGTCTGAAATATTCGAAAGGAGAAGAAGCAATTCTTCATCTTTCGTATTAGTTTACAATAATGTTCATTATTTGAACGAACCAGTTGTA
>NW_003163196.1:12853-14517 GCF_000004985.1 Naegleria gruberi | reverse complement strand
CTATCTGAGTGTCTCCAGACATCAGTTAGTGTCATTACTCCTGAATTTACCAATTGGATTAAACAAACTCATGAAATGGCATTGAAATTAGTTGGTGAACAATCAAGAATGTATCCAGCTACGTTTTACAATCGTTTCGATTCTGTGGAAGATGTAGATTTGGAGAATGCTGTTTTTCTCACAGCAGAAACTGTTGAAAAATTCAATCTTCCTTCAAAGAGAGAAGAATTTGAAGAAAGTATAAAGAAAGTGAACGAAACTTGTTCGTATTCTCTTCCTATTCAACTTAAAACCATTCCAAAAGGAGTTTATTTGAAGAAACACTATGTTGGACCTTATATGCATTTAGGAAGAGTTTGGGAAGAGTTGAAGACTGAGTTGAGTGAAAAGTTTGGTGAAATTTATGAAGAAGCTCCATATCCAAGTTGGGAAGAACATCCAAATCATGAAATTTTAATGAAAGAGGTACCTAAGGATGAAGAATTGATTAGTGACTTGTTTACTAGATTAATTGAAAAGAAATAAAAATCCTTATGTCAATTAGGTAACAGAAAAAAATTAATTTGCCAGCGGTGGGGTTCGAACCCACGAACCCATTCGGGATAAGATCTTAAGTCTTACGCATTTGACCACTCTGCTACGCGGGCCGTTGTTTGATTTCACAAAATTCTTATTAAATTTCATAATAGCCCTTTTGAGACAACATCTTGCTTTCACAAGAACGTTACACAATTTTTAAATTTTTTACCGTTACACCAGAAAAAAATGTTTGAAAGTCAACGCTTGCGATTCCCTCCTACTCTCCCTTCTTCAATCAATCAACAGCAAGCTTCATCAAACAATAAACCGCCTCCAGCATCACTGATCAGACCATCCTCCTTTCAACGCCTAGGAACTCCCACCATCACACTCCCCACTAATTCCGTCTCGTTTCCATCATCCAACAATGGCTTGAGATTATCAAAGCCTTCCTCCTCCAGTGTTAATCCATCACCAACTAATACTATTAGCAATGTTGGATCATCATTGACGAGTTGTAGTTCTGCCCCTGGTCTCTTGATGAATCGTCCGAGTAGAAGTTTATCAAAGCCTAATCTTGTTTTTCCTTCATCATCTTTTAATACAATTAATAATAATACAATTAATACAAATGAATTAGGTTTTAGTAGTGGAAATCAAATGCTCATGATGCCTACTAATGGGAATAACTTGCTAGATATTCCAAGTACTAATAATAATAATCAAATTGGTTCATTGTCATCCTCACCACAACAATCCTTTGGTTTGAGTTCTTCACCTACTGTGAATAGTATGACCTTTTCGGTGTATTCATCACCATCGACTAGTTGCTCTCCTTCCTCAATTATTACCTCCTCCAATAATCAGGGTTTTCCATCTTTGAGTGTTTCACCTTCTAATAGTTTCCAATCTCCAATTGCCATTAATACTCATAATAATAACAATCAAAGTGGAATTCAAGATTCAACACAACAACCAACATCAACAGAGGAAAGGGTCATTGTTGATTTTGAGGAATTTGAAGCTGCTAAGGAGAATATCATTCCTCTGAAAGGTGGTAGAAAGGCCACTGATTTGAGGAGAATATTTGGTAAACAACCTTTACAGGAAATTAAGCCACTCCAGCCAATCATGCTACCTGGAAG
>NW_003163196.1:5895-8314 GCF_000004985.1 Naegleria gruberi | reverse complement strand
AGTTTTTTTTCTTCACTCTCTTGCTTTCCAGCAGATCCACTAAAATTGAAAAATTGTAAATTTGTAAATTTCCAAAGATTTCTCCAAAATTCATCACACGGATCATGCAAATATATTATCATTCCAATAATTCTGTCCAAGAATGAACTTTCGAATAATAATTTAACTCTTTCCTCGGTCAAATCTTTTCTAAATTCTGCATAAAGTTTTGCATAATTCTTGATCGCATTCAACCATTGTTTCGAAATCAATGTGCAATTATTCAAAATAAACCACGTATCGTCAATGTATGAAATAATCTCTCCACAAACATCACTCACAAATTGGTCTATAATTCGAAACCATCCGATAAATATAATATAATAATATCGATGATTTTGATCACCTACCACCTGATGCCACTATTTCACCTTTAATCATTTTTTTATTATTATTATTTTAAATATTTTAAATATTATTTACAACATAATTAAACACTAACATGTTACAACAACATTCCGAAGATATGAAATTAATTGATTGAAAATTAATTTTTATTAAATATTATCATTTGATTATAATTTCTGCAGAAGAAGAAATTCTTTAAAAAATGTTTCATCATTACATTCCAGCTGCCTCTCTTCTTCTTTCGGGTATTGTCCACTTGTTGCCACTATCTGGCCTTCTAGGATCAAGGCAATTAGAGAAATTATATGGAATTCCAATCAATGAGGAGAATCTTGAAATTTTAATGAGACATAGAGCTGTACTATTTGGATTACTTGGAACTTTTCATTGTTATGGAGCATTTAGACCAGAATTGTATGGATTGGCATTTGGATCTGGTATTGTTAGTGTGGCATCCTTTATTTGGTTGAGTAGATTATCAAAAAAACAGTCAATGGTAAATAGACAGATTGTAAGAGTTTGTAATGTTGATATTGTTGTGTTGATGGCATTGTCTCTTGGAATGATTACCTCAATATATTTCAATGAATAACTAAGCAAATAAGCAGAATTCTCTAGAATAATCTGATAATCGTTAATCAATGATACTATTATTATTGATTATTGTTAAATTCTTCATTGAATAAATGGATTTCTTAATTTCTTCATTAAATTCTCTAAAACTAATATCGAGAATTGTAAGATTTTCTAGTTTAGTAGTGATTGATTCGGCTCCCTTATCACCAATATTATTACTATGAATATTGAGTGAAGTCAATTGGGTAAGCTTGCTTATTTCTAGAGCACCTTCCATTCCAATATTACAGTCTTGCAAGACTAGCGTTTTTAATTGAGCCATTCCACTAAGAACTTTGGCTCCTTCATGTCGAATATTGCATGAAGAAACATCCAGGTCAGTCAATTGTTTCAATTTAGAGAGGTATTTCAATCCTTCAGCAGTAACTTTTGTAATGATCAATCACTTTTTAATTTGATGTTATTGGAAATGAATTTAAACCCCTTGTGTGAATTAATTAATCAATATGTTATTTTGACAATGTTTTCCTAATAAATTATTTATAAGAATGAAAATATAATCATGTTGCAAAGTCAACCAACACACTAGACATTAAAATGTAATTTCATATAACCACACTTCCTTTCGTATTTTTCATAATTGCATATATCCATTCACAAAGTTCATCCTCCCCACAACCATAACCTTCAAATTCATATTTAAACCACATCAGGGGATGAACTTGGTCAATCAAGAATCAACAAAAAAAACAAATTAAAAAAAAAAACAATGTCCTCCTCCAAACAATCAGATAATAACACTATTGAAACTCGTCAATATGAAATTGATGATAGCATAACTTGTCTTCAATTTGATCTCATTTCGAATATTCAGAGGAAGGAAAAGCAAATTGTAATTGCGTTGGATGTTTCTGGATCGATGCGTGGTCAAGGAATTGATCAAGCAAAGATTGCAATTTCGAATTTATTTGAACAAGTTGTCGATACACCAGATGTTGTATTGATTACCTATGATACCTCTGCAGAGTTGTATGATTTGAGGAAGAAACCAGCCGAAACTAGACAATCAACTCTTGAACAGATTCAAGCTGGTGGAGGAACTGATTTTACCTGTGTATTTGAGGCCATTTCAAATTTAGACATGTTTAATCGTCAATCTGAGGTTGCAATCTTGTTTTTCACCGATGGACAAGATGGATCCAGTCATAAGAGAGAAAAAGCCATTGAACAGATGAAGAAAGTTCTCGAAACTAAAACTCAAAGTTTCGAATTTCACACCATTGGTTTCACCTCTAGTCACGATGTTGCATTATTGACCCAAATTACTCAATTGGGTTCAGTTCAAGGAACTTTCCAATATGTGAAAGATGCCAATGAAATTAATCAATCGATGGAAAATCTCATTGGATTATTGACCTCTAATTCAAGTGTTGGAATCTTGTCAATAAGGATGATG
>NW_003163196.1:3039-4409 GCF_000004985.1 Naegleria gruberi | reverse complement strand
GAATTTAACACTAATGTGGAATTTCTTCAGGAAATATCAAAGATTAGGTCAACTTGCAACTGGTCTTGTTTCGAAATTGGACGAATCCTTCCGTTCCAATATTTTACCATTCATTAAGGTAGCATCAGAGTATTTGAATGAAAAGGAGGATATTTCTGATATTCACTCAATGGTAAATAGCAAATCTGGACTCATTTGTTTATTGATTCAAACTGTCAACTTTCAAACTCCAAACAAGAAGAAAGTTGCCATTGAAAAGGGAGAATATTACTCTCCTTTCAATGAAGAAGAATCAATTAAATTTATGAAATCCATCACTCAACTAATAATTAGCAAAAAGATTAGTATTTCCATTAATCATTTGATTAACAATTCTGCATCCTATGAAACTGCTAATCTCTTTATTCAATCTGAGGATGAAATTGAAGCTGCTGGAATCTTGCATGGAAACTTGAAGGGATCTGTTCCATTCCACAATTTAGTCAACTCATTCCAATCCTCTAAAAATATTCCACTTGTGAAAGAAAAGGTCAAGATGTTAATTACTGGTTATTACAAACATGTAAGATTGACCTTGGATAAGGATGGAGCTGAATGGAATGCAAGAAACAGATTCTGTTTCCGTGTTTGGAAGAATAATAGATCTGCCTTTGAAAGCAAGGAAGAAGTAATCTCTTTATTTGGAGAGAAATATCGTGACTATTTGGTTACTGTAATGAGAATTTTCAAAAACTAATAAATACATTGTATTCACATTATCTCCAATCCACCGAGAATGTTACAAGGTTTTGATATTTGGAATGTATGTTTTGTAAATCTTTCTGAACATCTTAATAAGCATTCTCTTTGGCAATTTCATTAATTCTTCATCACTTGCTCCAATAATGAAGGGGTAATTGGCAGTTCCAATTTCTACCATAACATCCTCAAAAGCTTCCATGGTTTCGTCTTCGAAATGATCCTCTAGAGATTCGGCCACTTCGAAAAAGGAGAGCTTGTCCCTATTCACACACAAGTAGAGACACTCATCGAGAAGGCCCTGAATTCTATAGAAATGTGCAGCCTTAATGAGTGGAATTACTTGCTTGGAAGAAACCTTGATTGGTGCAAAAATTCCATAGGCATACTCGATAATAAATTCCATTACACTTGGATCTGAGGCAACTTCAATGAGATGTTCAACATTGATGATGGCTCTTCCATCTTCATCCTCTTCATTGCTCCAATTGGGTCCAAAATTTACTTCCAACATTTCAGAAGCACTGGAGAGCACAGTCTTGTGACAATATATGGTTTTGACTCCTCCCAGAGAATCAGGAATTTTCACCACAGCATCACTGTCCTCTTTAAAGTTATAGATAATGTTAATG
>NW_003163196.1:0-2013 GCF_000004985.1 Naegleria gruberi | reverse complement strand
AAATACTATACAAGGACTGACTCATCTCTGTTAAAGAATCACCAGTGGTACTATCTTTTTGATCAACTGCTTGTTGATAACCAAAAGTAGGAGGTTTTGGCAATGAATTGAATATGGTATCAATATTTTCATTCCTATTCTTGGATGCAACATTTATGCCTCTTCTATGCATTGTCTTTGTTGGTGAGTGGCTTAATGAAGAGGATGAGGATGATGGAACACTTCCAAAGACAAATAATTTCTCTTCCGATGCTGCCAATGATGAAGTGGATGATGCATTATGAGTATTTGAACTATTTGAATTGTTAGTAGCTTGATGATCATCACCACTATTAGTACCAAAAGGCTGAGAAGTATTAAAAGAACCAAATATTGGTTTTTGTTGACTACACAGGACTTTAGAAGTATCATCAAACTTGAAACCACCACACAGAGTTGAATTTGAAGAAGAAAAACTATTTGAATTTGATGAGGAAATTAGAGTTTGATCACCACCACCAAGACCACCACCAGAAATTCCAAACGGTTGTCCCGATGCAGTAAATGTAAATGCAGCTGCTCCAGTCTTCTTATCACCACCACTACTACTACTTCTTCTATTAGCAGTAGTATTAAGAAAATAACCATAATTTAGATCAGAATCAGGATAAATATAATGATGATCATTAAAATTGCTTTGAATAAAATTCATATTGCTGCTACTGCTATTGCTGGTGACATTTAGGTTTTTTCTCTTTGGATTATTACCCTCCACTCTCACATATCGATCATCTGTTGATTCTTCTTCTTCGTCTCCAGAAGAGGATGATGATGGTGATGATGGTGATGAGGAGGAAAAAGGTTCTTCTTCTTCTTCTTGATAATCTTCTTCATCAGATGAGTAGGACATTTTTTTTTGAGTTTTGTAAATTCTCGAATAATTGAACCTTTGTAAAGTTTTTTTCAAAAAACTGAGAATTGTTTGATCAAAATGTCATTAATCATTGTGAATTTGTCCATTCCAAATAAGCTTTTTTGACAAAGCTGTAGTGAGAAGGCGCCAACCTTTGTTCTCCCTTCTATTCTCTTTATTTCACCTTTGATATTCAATACTAATAAATAACAGAGAATAAAGCAATTTGATTGTAAAACAATGTAAAATATCTTCCCGCCAAAAGTGTGCGACTTTTCAAAAGAAAAAAAAAATGTCGACACTAACCAAACAGCAATTCTATGAAACGTTGGTGCATACGTGGTGGCCAGAGGATAAAATCACAACCTTCAATAAGTGTAGAGTGTTGGTGTGTGGAATGGGTGGACTTGGATTGGAAGTGGCAAAGAATTTACTCCAAAATGGAATTGAACAATTAACACTGATGGATTCAAAGATGGTTTCGTATGAGGATTTGGCAGATTTTTATTCGATTGTTGCCGATTCGAAGGAGGAAGAAGTGATTGGAAGAAATAGAGCGGAGAGAGCAATGATTGTGTTGAATGGATTGAATCCATTTGCAAAAATTAATGTGAAAGATGGTCAAGTTGACAGCTTGGCAGGTGATGTGCAGTTTTTGAAAGAGTTTGATTTTGTTATTTGTACTGAACATTCTCTTTCATCACTGATTGATTTGGCTCAAATCTGTCACGATAATAATATTAAATTCGTGGCATCCGACATGAAGGGCTTATCAAGTTTAATATTCTATGATATGGGCGAACACAAAATCAAAGATCTGAACCCTGGCTTCAAAGAAGGTTGTTCAATTAAGGATATCGTCAATGGAAACCCAACAAAAATTGATCTTTTCCCAGATGATGAATTTAATAAGGAAGAGGGAATGAATGTTCATCAAAATATTGTCTTTAGAAATGTTAGGGGAATGACGGAATTGAATGAACACAAGGCGGTTAGAATCAAATCAAAGATTGGAAATCGAGTGGTTGTAGATTTGGATTCTACTAATTTTGGAAAATTCGAATTGGGGGATGGCTCAGCATATTTCATGAAATGTAATGTTACTGGTCTAGATATAAGAT
>NW_003163197.1:11747-16567 GCF_000004985.1 Naegleria gruberi | reverse complement strand
CATTCTCAGCTGCAGGATATTTGAGATTAGAGTGGTCAGTCAATAACTCGTGTAATTGAAAAACAGAAAAGTAATACAGATCGAAGCAGACAGTGTTGCTTCCACTAACAGACATCGATTCTGAAGAGCGAGAAACGTGTGAAATCAGCTCTGTTTCAAAAACTAGATGGAAATTATGAATACAGACCAACAGAGCATTCAAAAACTCATTTCTATCCATATCTAACTTATTTTTGACAACCAGTTGACAAACTAATGCCAGTTTGTGAGCTTTGGTTTGGGATGAATCATTTGAAAGGTACGTATTGTTGATTGTTTTATACAAGCTCAACATCTGCTCGTTTGAGTCTTTAGAGCTCTCAATTCGTAATAAATCTTCAAGGAAATATTGCGATTTGAACTCTTTTCGTGACAGACATTTTAAATCTTCACCAAACTTGTAAGTAGATGATGGAATAATTTCTGGTCTTAAGTTTCTGATAATATTACTGTACAGTATTTCACAAAAGGTGTCAGACGAGAACAACAGTGAGCCCAAATTTGAAGTAGATATTCTACGAGAAAGAAACTCTGCAACCTGGGATAACAGTGGAGAAAATGTCTGTTTGAAGTTTACAATGAATGCATTTCCTATCTGCACCATAAGAGTCTCCGCACCTACAGGATCAACCACATTTGCAAAGCTGGAAAGTATGAAAGCATCTCCAAGCAATTCTAAACAAGGTTGTTTCTTATAAATATTAAAGAGGATCATGGCCATGCAAGTAAGATCACTTGGTTCTAGCTTGTCTGAGTTATAGAGCATCAAGTCACAATGTTCAATGCATTGTTCAACTTGATCAAGAGATGGTTTATCAATATAGTTAAATGCAAGTAAAACCATAAGAGCAGATTTTCTCTCAAAATTCTCAAAAGAAACTTTTACAGCATTCATTCTTTCTAATAGGTTTGTTGGTTTTATGGCTGTTGCATCCCGTTTTGATATTTCAGTTGAGAGTAGGCATTCAGCAAGTGAGCATAGAATTGCCTGCTCTTCAGAAGATGCTACATAATTGCCAAGTGAGTTTGATTCAATCAATTTGGCAAGACTGGACAGAACCGGGAAAAATGATTGGAGCTCTTGAGAAAATATCTTGGTGATAATACCAGCTTGTGGTATCCTCTGGGCCTTGATAACCACAGAAAGAGATTGATTCAAAACATAGTTAGTGTGGCTATGGAATATGTTGTGATCCTTTGGTTCGGATGATTGCCTGTAGTTGTAGCCATTAACAAATCCATTAACAAATCCATCACTATAAACCTTCTTCATGTGCTGCAAAAATTGGGCCCCAGTATCTTCAGCAGGTGTTTTTGTTACCGCAAAGTAGGCATCAAAGGGATTAATATCTGGCGAACTATCATATAATTCCATTTTGAATGTTGGATGGATGTAATTTTTTTTTGAATTTTACAACATGAAATATTGAATTTATTGAAGGCAAAAAATACAAAAAAAATCTGTAAATAATATTATTGTTCCGGACAGCAATGGATCCAGAGGATATCGCTAGGGACCGTTTTAATCAAAAACATAAGGAACTCTTGGTGAAATTTCCATACAATAACACACTTAACACTAATTTATATGTGGATGGATACGAGCCCACCTCTATTGGATGTAATTGTTTAGGCTTTTGTTTGTATTTGAAGAAGTTTTTTCCATCAGGCTTTGTTTGTCCATCCATCAAACCGGCAAACAACAACACTTCTATCAACCATGCAATGTTTTATGTGGTTAGTGGCGAATATTATTACATATTTGAGACTTCATTTGGCGGCTGCAGTGAGGTTTATAAAATTCCAACCAACACTGAGCCCAGTGGAAGTGTGAATACATATAATAGAAAAATATGCCGAACAAATAATAGTGAGCAGTTTACCTTGGAATTTCAAGACAAGAACGGAACAACAAAGTGTATTTGTTATGTAAGGGAAATTACTTCCGATGAGAGAAATCAAATTATTTCTAGTGTAAATAACACCAACAACAGAATTGTTCAACAACGTGATGCTGATGCCAAAGTACAATCTGGAGCTTCTGTTATGGTTAAAGAAAAAACAATTGGATTCCATTATAAATCCATTCAAAAAAAGATTGAAAAGCAAGTGCTCACCATTTCTGAAATCGAAAAACAACAACTTAGTATGCAATACTTGAAATTTTCCATGGAAGAATCAGCAACTTTTTGGGGATGTGTGCATGAATTACTGGGAAAGTAAAAATAAACCTGTTTTCAAAATGACTTTCTAACTCCATTTACACTACTTCCCATTGAAATTGAGTAACATGGCCCAAAATTGAAGGGATGGTCTCAAGGCTTCAACACGAGATGTTTGACCTTGAATTGTAAGATAAGCTGCATAATACTCAATAGCATAAGGGTCATCCATTGAAATATTGAATGCAGTAATAAACCATTATAGTTTCTAGTGTAAAGTTTGAAGGTTTCTTCCTTAATCGAAACTAACATCCTAAATCTCTGGTTTGAAGTATAAGTTTCCATCCAGATGAGCAATTATGAACGTCGTTCCTTCGAATTTGTTCCATAATTCGGATATTGGTTTGATTAAAAGCATCCTTCTTGTGATACTTTTTCTCTTCTTTAATAGCTTTAAGAGTAGAGGCCACCAAATCGAGGAGCTCCATTCTGGAATTACCATTGTTCTTTTGAATTAACTCCCTTAGAATCAATAAATCCTTGAATGCACCTTTGTGAATTTTCATCGATGCATGCCAACTTCTTCCTGATACTGCTGAAATCATGTTCTTTCGAAGACGACACATGAATGGTGAAAGGTACTTGTTGGCAATTGTTAGAAATTCCAAATTTCCTAGGAACTTGGCAACTCTCTTGCATGGAACATAAAGCGGTTTCTGGGAAGCATTGAGTAGCTCCTCTATGAATTCTAAGGTTGTAATCTTTTTGTCTTCTGGAATTTTTACCAAACCTTGATGAAAGTCTAACAAAACTCCTAGGTATTCTAATAATTGAGTTGGATTTAAACAACATTTGTCTTTTTGAATGAGAAATCCAAACTCTTCTATCCTTTAGAACTATATCTCTGTCTAAGATCAACTGATCTTTTGAATGATTTACCACTAAGATATCGTCTAAATAAATGAATACCGAGATTCCTCTTACTCTCAAGTGGGGTTATGTTACTAAGCTTAGAAATGGTAACATCAAATTAGATCTCAGTGGTCACAAAACAGATTTCTACTAGAAAAGCCGATTACTTTTGACAAGCATCTTGAAAATCCTTCAGTGTATCCAGTGAAATTGCTTTTTGATTACAAGGACACTACAGCATTTCAAAACAGCAGATTCACCATTGTTTTCATTGCAAGACAATATTTTCTTCAACACTGACGATGTTTCTCAACTTATCAAGAATGCTATGATCTTTGTTGATTCAGAAATCACTGTTTCTGGTCACAGTTTACGTATTGGTGCAACTACTGAGAGTATTATCAAGGGAATTCCTACTCAGGATATTATTATAGGGACTAGACATAAGGATGTGAAATCTTTACAACCTTATCAAAGACAAGAAGCTCTTGCCGCTCGCCACTTGTCTACTACTCCTTTCTCGGGACAATATCCATTAGTTTATTTATTGTTGGTTTTCTTTTAAGAAACAAGAGTTCTTCTATGACTCCGTAACCTCTCCTTATATAGGAAATTGCCGTAACATTGTCGCCTCTGATTTCGAATGCTTGTCCAGGACCATAAAGGTTTAACAGATCTGCTTGTGTGAAGAAAATGAGGAGTGTTTTTAACTCTTTCACATTGATGTGTTCTGAGGAAGTGAATCTTCCAATTGTAATGGTTGACTCTGCGTGAATTCCATAGCCTGTTGGGCAGGCATCTGAATTCACTCGAATTGGGTTCATTGAATTCAGTTCGAAGGGAATTCCACTGTTTTCCTGAATCAGATCTTTCAAAATATTTAGATCCTTTGCTGCACCTCTGAATATTCTCATTGATGCGTGCCAAGATTTGTCGTTTACTACTTTCACCATATCCTTCCGAAGACGAGCAAGAAAGGGAGCAAAGTAGTGGTTTGAAAGAGTTAGAAATTCCATCCTTCCGAGGAATTGTGCTACTTTCTTGCATGCTACAAACCTGTTCCGTTGGTTTGCTGATAAGAATTTTTGAATCATTTCTAAGGCTGTTGATTGTTTGTTGACTGGGATTTTCACAAGGCCAAGTACGAGATCCAGTTCCAGACCGAGAAACTCTATGTGTTGACACGGTGCTAATACGCTTTTCTCTTTCTGGATTATCCATCCCAATGTCTCCAGATCCTTCATGACTATGTCTGTGAGCAGTTGGGTAGTTTCTTTGCTGTTGTTTAGAATCAAAATATCGTCTATGTAAATAAATACTAGAATACCCTGCTTTCTCCACTTGGTCACCAACTCTTTCATAATCTTTGTGAAATTTCTGGGAGCTTGACTTAGCCCAAACGGTAGGCATTTGAACTGATAAATCTTGTCCTTGTACCGGAATCCAAGAAGATTGCGATGTTTCTCCCTGATTGGAACGTGGAAGTAACCCTTCTTCAGGTCTATCTTTGTTGCCCACATTCCCTTCTGAACAAATTTCAAACATCTTTGAATGTTGTCCATCTTGAAGGAACTGTCCTTTATTCCTAAATTGACCTTCCTTAGGTCTAGAATAAAGCGAAATTGATCCGAACCCTTCTTGGGTACAATGTTTATTGGGTTCAATATTGTTGACTGTTTCCATCTCTATTACATTGGACTCAGCATA
>NW_003163197.1:8188-9842 GCF_000004985.1 Naegleria gruberi | reverse complement strand
CTTCCCCAAATGTAAAGTATCAAATTAGAAAGTTACCTGACTGATTCCATACATCTATTGAAATCCCTTGAATTGAATGAACACCCATTTATGTGTAATAATCATTCCTAACTTGTGAAATATTTTGGCGTGAAGATTGATTCCTTGATGCGTGGGGGCATTTTTTCCTTAATTCCTTACATGAACAACAGTAAAATGAATGTTGAAAAATTGCTTTGATGAAGAATATAAAATAAACCTAGGGGATTCACAATGAAATATTACACGATTGTATTAATTTCTTGTTTTGTATCAGGGAAAAAACTGTTAATAGAACTATTTCAAGAAATCCAGTTACTCATATTCAATCCCAGTTAAAGATTGCATTTCTGTACCAAAGCTTTTAATGATTCGAATCTCTTGAGAAGTAAGATTCGATTGATTCAAATGGTTTAATCTGTCCTTGGCCTTCTCTATTTGAAGATCAATTGTCCTTTGATTTTCTTCTGCTAGGATCATAATCTGTTCAATATTTGATTTAATCTCCTCCAACTGGTGTTTATGTGTGTCCTCAAAAGATGATGACAGAATAGATGTTAAATAGTGATCTTTAAAATCTTTGGGTTGCTGCCTTGCACTAATCTTGTTTTGAAGAAGTTGTAAGTTCTCAATAACTTTCTTCCATAAAAACTGTAAGAATCTATTGTTGATATTTTTGAAATAGAAACAATTCTCAGCTGCAGGATATTTGAGAGTAGTGAGGTCTGTCAACAAGTTGTAAAATTGAAAAACAGAAAAGTAATACAAATCGAAGCAGAGAGTATTGCTTCCACTAACAGGCATCGATTCTGAAGAGTGGGAAATGTGTGAAAAGGACTGTGTTTCAAAAACAAGATGGAAATTATGAATACAGACTAACAAAGCATTCAACAACTCATTTCTATCCATTTCTAACTTATTCTTGACAACAAGTTGACAAACTAATGCCAGTTTGTGAGCTTTGGTTTGGAAAGAATCAATTGAAAGGAATGTACTGTTGATGGTTTTGTACAAACTTAACATCTGCTGGTTTGAGTCGTTAGAGTTTCCAATTCGTAATAAATCCTCAAGGAAATTTTGTGATTTGAACTCTTTTCGTGATACACATTTTAAATCTTCACCAAACTTGAAAGAAGATGAAGGAATAATATCTGGTCTTAGGTTTCTTGTAATATTACTATACAGTATTTCACAAAAAGTGTCAGAAGAGAACAACAATGACCCCAAATTTGAAGTTGATATCCTTCTAGAAAGAAACTCTACAAGTTGGGATAACAGTGGAGAAAATGTCTGTTTGAATTTTACAATGAATGAATTTCCTATCTGTAACATGAGAGTTTCAGCTCCCAGAGGATCAACTACATTTGCAAAGCTGGAAAGTATGAAAGCATCTCCAAGCAATTCTAAACAAGGTTGTTTCTTATAGATATTAAAGAGAATCATGGCCATGCAAGTAAGATCACTCGGTTCTAGCTTTTCTGAGTTATAGAGTATCAAGTCACAATGTTCAATGCATTGTTCAACTTGATCAAGGGATGGTTTATCAATATAGTTAAATGCAAGTAAAACCATGAGAGCAGATGTTCTCTCAAAATTCTCAAAAGAAACTTTTACGGAATCCATTCTTTCTAATAGA